>NW_026907054.1:0-258525 GCF_033978795.1 Nerophis ophidion | reverse complement strand
TAAACAGGAATGGGAGAAAGATCAAAGCAAACATTTTAATGCTTTAAATAAACACCATGATACTTACCTGTGTGTTTGTCCACATTGTGATGCACACACCATGTCGAGTAGACACATCACAAATGTAGGATTAGTTTGGAGAGTCAAAAACATCGACACTGCAGTGTTGAGCGTGAGCCCCGCCCACTGCAGACCTCCTATATATTCTCCTCCTGTTCGAAACGGCTCAGTACTCTCCGGCAGTCGAATGGAGCACATCCTGCTGTGGAGACAAATAGAGAAGCCGTAAGTCTCGGGGATTAGAAGTGCCCCACCTACTAGGGAATTAGGAGTGTCCCAGTAGGCATAGACTTGCAGTGAAAAAGACGATTTTGTCCTGCAATCAGTGCAAAGCCAGCCTGAAGAGGTCAAGAGACCGAAACGCGTCGCTGGATGGCAGGGCCAGTCATGCCCGTCACTAATTTGGCTGTGAGTGTCTGACGCAGCATGCGCATCTTTCGGTGTCTTCGGGGGGTTCCGGGGTTGGTGTGGGCGTCGCCCGGGCGGGCTGCAGACGGACTGTGCATTCCCCTTCCCCCAATCCTAACCCTAACCCGAATCCTAACCAAGCCTGTGCCTCCAGTCCGTCTGGGTGGCGTCCCATCATTCGTGGGCCTTCTGGGGACTTTGTTGTGGTGTGTGTGTTGTTTGGGGCCCACAAGTTGATTACCGAAACTTGTTTCAGACACATCACTAAACAGGAATGGGAGAAAGATCAAAGCAAACATTTTAATGCTTTAAATAAACACCATGATACTTACCTGTGTGTTTGTCCACATTGTGATGCACACACCATGTCGAGTAGACACATCACAAATGTAGGATTAGTTTGGAGAGTCAAAAACATCGACACTGCAGTGTTGAGCGTGAGCCCCGCCCACTGCAGACCTCCTATATATTCTCCTCCTGTTCGAAACGGCTCAGTACTCTCCGGCAGTCGAATGGAGCACATCCTGCTGTGGAGACAAATAGAGAAGCCGTAAGTCTCGGGGATTAGAAGTGCCCCACCTACTAGGGAATTAGGAGTGTCCCAGTAGGCATAGACTTGCAGTGAAAAAGACGATTTTGTCCTGCAATCAGTGCAAAGCCAGCCTGAAGAGGTCAAGAGACCGAAACGCGTCGCTGGATGGCAGGGCCAGTCATGCCCGTCACTAATTTGGCTGTGAGTGTCTGACGCAGCATGCGCATCTTTCGGGGTCTTCGGGGGGTTCCGGGGTTGGTGTGGGCGTCGCCCGGGCGGGCTGCAGACGGACTGTGCATTCCCCTTCCCCCAATCCTAACCCTAACCCGAATCCTAACCAAGCCTGTGCCTCCAGTCCGTCTGGGTGGCGTCCCATCATTCGTGGGCCTTCTGGGGACTTTGTTGTGGTGTGTGTGTTGTTTGGGGCCCACAAGTTGATTACCGAAACTTGTTTCAGACACATCACTAAACAGGAATGGGAGAAAGATCAAAGCAAACATTTTAATGCTTTAAATAAACACCATGATACTTACCTGTGTGTTTGTCCACATTGTGATGCACACACCATGTCGAGTAGACACATCACAAATGTAGGATTAGTTTGGAGAGTCAAAAACATCGACACTGCAGTGTTGAGCGTGAGCCCCGCCCACTGCAGACCTCCTATATATTCTCCTCCTGTTCGAAACGGCTCAGTACTCTCCGGCAGTCGAATGGAGCACATCCTGCTGTGGAGACAAATAGAGAAGCCGTAAGTCTCGGGGATTAGAAGTGCCCCACCTACTAGGGAATTAGGAGTGTCCCAGTAGGCATAGACTTGCAGTGAAAAAGACGATTTTGTCCTGCAATCAGTGCAAAGCCAGCCTGAAGAGGTCAAGAGACCGAAACGCGTCGCTGGATGGCAGGGCCAGTCATGCCCGTCACTAATTTGGCTGTGAGTGTCTGACGCAGCATGCGCATCTTTCGGGGTCTTCGGGGGGTTCCGGGGTTGGTGTGGGCGTCGCCCGGGCGGGCTGCAGACGGACTGTGCATTCCCCTTCCCCCAATCCTAACCCTAACCCGAATCCTAACCAAGCCTGTGCCTCCAGTCCGTCTGGGTGGCGTCCCATCATTCGTGGGCCTTCTGGGGACTTTGTTGTGGTGTGTGTGTTGTTTGGGGCCCACAAGTTGATTACCGAAACTTGTTTCAGACACATCACTAAACAGGAATGGGAGAAAGATCAAAGCAAACATTTTAATGCTTTAAATAAACACCATGATACTTACCTGTGTGTTTGTCCACATTGTGATGCACACACCATGTCGAGTAGACACATCACAAATGTAGGATTAGTTTGGAGAGTCAAAAACATCGACACTGCAGTGTTGAGCGTGAGCCCCGCCCACTGCAGACCTCCTATATATTCTCCTCCTGTTCGAAACGGCTCAGTACTCTCCGGCAGTCGAATGGAGCACATCCTGCTGTGGAGACAAATAGAGAAGCCGTAAGTCTCGGGGATTAGAAGTGCCCCACCTACTAGGGAATTAGGAGTGTCCCAGTAGGCATAGACTTGCAGTGAAAAAGACGATTTTGTCCTGCAATCAGTGCAAAGCCAGCCTGAAGAGGTCAAGAGACCGAAACGCGTCGCTGGATGGCAGGGCCAGTCATGCCCGTCACTAATTTGGCTGTGAGTGTCTGACGCAGCATGCGCATCTTTCGGGGTCTTCGGGGGGTTCCGGGGTTGGTGTGGGCGTCGCCCGGGCGGGCTGCAGACGGACTGTGCATTCCCCTTCCCCCAATCCTAACCCTAACCCGAATCCTAACCAAGCCTGTGCCTCCAGTCCGTCTGGGTGGCGTCCCATCATTCGTGGGCCTTCTGGGGACTTTGTTGTGGTGTGTGTGTTGTTTGGGGCCCACAAGTTGATTACCGAAACTTGTTTCAGACACATCACTAAACAGGAATGGGAGAAAGATCAAAGCAAACATTTTAATGCTTTAAATAAACACCATGATACTTACCTGTGTGTTTGTCCACATTGTGATGCACACACCATGTCGAGTAGACACATCACAAATGTAGGATTAGTTTGGAGAGTCAAAAACATCGACACTGCAGTGTTGAGCGTGAGCCCCGCCCACTGCAGACCTCCTATATATTCTCCTCCTGTTCGAAACGGCTCAGTACTCTCCGGCAGTCGAATGGAGCACATCCTGCTGTGGAGACAAATAGAGAAGCCGTAAGTCTCGGGGATTAGAAGTGCCCCACCTACTAGGGAATTAGGAGTGTCCCAGTAGGCATAGACTTGCAGTGAAAAAGACGATTTTGTCCTGCAATCAGTGCAAAGCCAGCCTGAAGAGGTCAAGAGACCGAAACGCGTCGCTGGATGGCAGGGCCAGTCATGCCCGTCACTAATTTGGCTGTGAGTGTCTGACGCAGCATGCGCATCTTTCGGGGTCTTCGGGGGGTTCCGGGGTTGGTGTGGGCGTCGCCCGGGCGGGCTGCAGACGGACTGTGCATTCCCCTTCCCCCAATCCTAACCCTAACCCGAATCCTAACCAAGCCTGTGCCTCCAGTCCGTCTGGGTGGCGTCCCATCATTCGTGGGCCTTCTGGGGACTTTGTTGTGGTGTGTGTGTTGTTTGGGGCCCACAAGTTGATTACCGAAACTTGTTTCAGACACATCACTAAACAGGAATGGGAGAAAGATCAAAGCAAACATTTTAATGCTTTAAATAAACACCATGATACTTACCTGTGTGTTTGTCCACATTGTGATGCACACACCATGTCGAGTAGACACATCACAAATGTAGGATTAGTTTGGAGAGTCAAAAACATCGACACTGCAGTGTTGAGCGTGAGCCCCGCCCACTGCAGACCTCCTATATATTCTCCTCCTGTTCGAAACGGCTCAGTACTCTCCGGCAGTCGAATGGAGCACATCCTGCTGTGGAGACAAATAGAGAAGCCGTAAGTCTCGGGGATTAGAAGTGCCCCACCTACTAGGGAATTAGGAGTGTCCCAGTAGGCATAGACTTGCAGTGAAAAAGACGATTTTGTCCTGCAATCAGTGCAAAGCCAGCCTGAAGAGGTCAAGAGACCGAAACGCGTCGCTGGATGGCAGGGCCAGTCATGCCCGTCACTAATTTGGCTGTGAGTGTCTGACGCAGCATGCGCATCTTTCGGGGTCTTCGGGGGGTTCCGGGGTTGGTGTGGGCGTCGCCCGGGCGGGCTGCAGACGGACTGTGCATTCCCCTTCCCCCAATCCTAACCCTAACCCGAATCCTAACCAAGCCTGTGCCTCCAGTCCGTCTGGGTGGCGTCCCATCATTCGTGGGCCTTCTGGGGACTTTGTTGTGGTGTGTGTGTTGTTTGGGGCCCACAAGTTGATTACCGAAACTTGTTTCAGACACATCACTAAACAGGAATGGGAGAAAGATCAAAGCAAACATTTTAATGCTTTAAATAAACACCATGATACTTACCTGTGTGTTTGTCCACATTGTGATGCACACACCATGTCGAGTAGACACATCACAAATGTAGGATTAGTTTGGAGAGTCAAAAACATCGACACTGCAGTGTTGAGCGTGAGCCCCGCCCACTGCAGACCTCCTATATATTCTCCTCCTGTTCGAAACGGCTCAGTACTCTCCGGCAGTCGAATGGAGCACATCCTGCTGTGGAGACAAATAGAGAAGCCGTAAGTCTCGGGGATTAGAAGTGCCCCACCTACTAGGGAATTAGGAGTGTCCCAGTAGGCATAGACTTGCAGTGAAAAAGACGATTTTGTCCTGCAATCAGTGCAAAGCCAGCCTGAAGAGGTCAAGAGACCGAAACGCGTCGCTGGATGGCAGGGCCAGTCATGCCCGTCACTAATTTGGCTGTGAGTGTCTGACGCAGCATGCGCATCTTTCGGGGTCTTCGGGGGGTTCCGGGGTTGGTGTGGGCGTCGCCCGGGCGGGCTGCAGACGGACTGTGCATTCCCCTTCCCCCAATCCTAACCCTAACCCGAATCCTAACCAAGCCTGTGCCTCCAGTCCGTCTGGGTGGCGTCCCATCATTCGTGGGCCTTCTGGGGACTTTGTTGTGGTGTGTGTGTTGTTTGGGGCCCACAAGTTGATTACCGAAACTTGTTTCAGACACATCACTAAACAGGAATGGGAGAAAGATCAAAGCAAACATTTTAATGCTTTAAATAAACACCATGATACTTACCTGTGTGTTTGTCCACATTGTGATGCACACACCATGTCGAGTAGACACATCACAAATGTAGGATTAGTTTGGAGAGTCAAAAACATCGACACTGCAGTGTTGAGCGTGAGCCCCGCCCACTGCAGACCTCCTATATATTCTCCTCCTGTTCGAAACGGCTCAGTACTCTCCGGCAGTCGAATGGAGCACATCCTGCTGTGGAGACAAATAGAGAAGCCGTAAGTCTCGGGGATTAGAAGTGCCCCACCTACTAGGGAATTAGGAGTGTCCCAGTAGGCATAGACTTGCAGTGAAAAAGACGATTTTGTCCTGCAATCAGTGCAAAGCCAGCCTGAAGAGGTCAAGAGACCGAAACGCGTCGCTGGATGGCAGGGCCAGTCATGCCCGTCACTAATTTGGCTGTGAGTGTCTGACGCAGCATGCGCATCTTTCGGGGTCTTCGGGGGGTTCCGGGGTTGGTGTGGGCGTCGCCCGGGCGGGCTGCAGACGGACTGTGCATTCCCCTTCCCCCAATCCTAACCCTAACCCGAATCCTAACCAAGCCTGTGCCTCCAGTCCGTCTGGGTGGCGTCCCATCATTCGTGGGCCTTCTGGGGACTTTGTTGTGGTGTGTGTGTTGTTTGGGGCCCACAAGTTGATTACCGAAACTTGTTTCAGACACATCACTAAACAGGAATGGGAGAAAGATCAAAGCAAACATTTTAATGCTTTAAATAAACACCATGATACTTACCTGTGTGTTTGTCCACATTGTGATGCACACACCATGTCGAGTAGACACATCACAAATGTAGGATTAGTTTGGAGAGTCAAAAACATCGACACTGCAGTGTTGAGCGTGAGCCCCGCCCACTGCAGACCTCCTATATATTCTCCTCCTGTTCGAAACGGCTCAGTACTCTCCGGCAGTCGAATGGAGCACATCCTGCTGTGGAGACAAATAGAGAAGCCGTAAGTCTCGGGGATTAGAAGTGCCCCACCTACTAGGGAATTAGGAGTGTCCCAGTAGGCATAGACTTGCAGTGAAAAAGACGATTTTGTCCTGCAATCAGTGCAAAGCCAGCCTGAAGAGGTCAAGAGACCGAAACGCGTCGCTGGATGGCAGGGCCAGTCATGCCCGTCACTAATTTGGCTGTGAGTGTCTGACGCAGCATGCGCATCTTTCGGGGTCTTCGGGGGGTTCCGGGGTTGGTGTGGGCGTCGCCCGGGCGGGCTGCAGACGGACTGTGCATTCCCCTTCCCCCAATCCTAACCCTAACCCGAATCCTAACCAAGCCTGTGCCTCCAGTCCGTCTGGGTGGCGTCCCATCATTCGTGGGCCTTCTGGGGACTTTGTTGTGGTGTGTGTGTTGTTTGGGGCCCACAAGTTGATTACCGAAACTTGTTTCAGACACATCACTAAACAGGAATGGGAGAAAGATCAAAGCAAACATTTTAATGCTTTAAATAAACACCATGATACTTACCTGTGTGTTTGTCCACATTGTGATGCACACACCATGTCGAGTAGACACATCACAAATGTAGGATTAGTTTGGAGAGTCAAAAACATCGACACTGCAGTGTTGAGCGTGAGCCCCGCCCACTGCAGACCTCCTATATATTCTCCTCCTGTTCGAAACGGCTCAGTACTCTCCGGCAGTCGAATGGAGCACATCCTGCTGTGGAGACAAATAGAGAAGCCGTAAGTCTCGGGGATTAGAAGTGCCCCACCTACTAGGGAATTAGGAGTGTCCCAGTAGGCATAGACTTGCAGTGAAAAAGACGATTTTGTCCTGCAATCAGTGCAAAGCCAGCCTGAAGAGGTCAAGAGACCGAAACGCGTCGCTGGATGGCAGGGCCAGTCATGCCCGTCACTAATTTGGCTGTGAGTGTCTGACGCAGCATGCGCATCTTTCGGGGTCTTCGGGGGGTTCCGGGGTTGGTGTGGGCGTCGCCCGGGCGGGCTGCAGACGGACTGTGCATTCCCCTTCCCCCAATCCTAACCCTAACCCGAATCCTAACCAAGCCTGTGCCTCCAGTCCGTCTGGGTGGCGTCCCATCATTCGTGGGCCTTCTGGGGACTTTGTTGTGGTGTGTGTGTTGTTTGGGGCCCACAAGTTGATTACCGAAACTTGTTTCAGACACATCACTAAACAGGAATGGGAGAAAGATCAAAGCAAACATTTTAATGCTTTAAATAAACACCATGATACTTACCTGTGTGTTTGTCCACATTGTGATGCACACACCATGTCGAGTAGACACATCACAAATGTAGGATTAGTTTGGAGAGTCAAAAACATCGACACTGCAGTGTTGAGCGTGAGCCCCGCCCACTGCAGACCTCCTATATATTCTCCTCCTGTTCGAAACGGCTCAGTACTCTCCGGCAGTCGAATGGAGCACATCCTGCTGTGGAGACAAATAGAGAAGCCGTAAGTCTCGGGGATTAGAAGTGCCCCACCTACTAGGGAATTAGGAGTGTCCCAGTAGGCATAGACTTGCAGTGAAAAAGACGATTTTGTCCTGCAATCAGTGCAAAGCCAGCCTGAAGAGGTCAAGAGACCGAAACGCGTCGCTGGATGGCAGGGCCAGTCATGCCCGTCACTAATTTGGCTGTGAGTGTCTGACGCAGCATGCGCATCTTTCGGGGTCTTCGGGGGGTTCCGGGGTTGGTGTGGGCGTCGCCCGGGCGGGCTGCAGACGGACTGTGCATTCCCCTTCCCCCAATCCTAACCCTAACCCGAATCCTAACCAAGCCTGTGCCTCCAGTCCGTCTGGGTGGCGTCCCATCATTCGTGGGCCTTCTGGGGACTTTGTTGTGGTGTGTGTGTTGTTTGGGGCCCACAAGTTGATTACCGAAACTTGTTTCAGACACATCACTAAACAGGAATGGGAGAAAGATCAAAGCAAACATTTTAATGCTTTAAATAAACACCATGATACTTACCTGTGTGTTTGTCCACATTGTGATGCACACACCATGTCGAGTAGACACATCACAAATGTAGGATTAGTTTGGAGAGTCAAAAACATCGACACTGCAGTGTTGAGCGTGAGCCCCGCCCACTGCAGACCTCCTATATATTCTCCTCCTGTTCGAAACGGCTCAGTACTCTCCGGCAGTCGAATGGAGCACATCCTGCTGTGGAGACAAATAGAGAAGCCGTAAGTCTCGGGGATTAGAAGTGCCCCACCTACTAGGGAATTAGGAGTGTCCCAGTAGGCATAGACTTGCAGTGAAAAAGACGATTTTGTCCTGCAATCAGTGCAAAGCCAGCCTGAAGAGGTCACTAACCCTAACCCTAACCCTAACCCTAACCCTAACCCTAACCCTAACCCTAACCCTAACCCTAACCCTAACGCAGCATGCGCATCTTTCGGGGTCTTCGGGGGGTTCCGGGGTTGGTGTGGGCGTCGCCCGGGCGGGCTGCAGACGGACTGTGCATTCCCCTTCCCCCAATCCTAACCCTAACCCGAATCCTAACCAAGCCTGTGCCTCCAGTCCGTCTGGGTGGCGTCCCATCATTCGTGGGCCTTCTGGGGACTTTGTTGTGGTGTGTGTGTTGTTTGGGGCCCACAAGTTGATTACCGAAACTTGTTTCAGACACATCACTAAACAGGAATGGGAGAAAGATCAAAGCAAACATTTTAATGCTTTAAATAAACACCATGATACTTACCTGTGTGTTTGTCCACATTGTGATGCACACACCATGTCGAGTAGACACATCACAAATGTAGGATTAGTTTGGAGAGTCAAAAACATCGACACTGCAGTGTTGAGCGTGAGCCCCGCCCACTGCAGACCTCCTATATATTCTCCTCCTGTTCGAAACGGCTCAGTACTCTCCGGCAGTCGAATGGAGCACATCCTGCTGTGGAGACAAATAGAGAAGCCGTAAGTCTCGGGGATTAGAAGTGCCCCACCTACTAGGGAATTAGGAGTGTCCCAGTAGGCATAGACTTGCAGTGAAAAAGACGATTTTGTCCTGCAATCAGTGCAAAGCCAGCCTGAAGAGGTCAAGAGACCGAAACGCGTCGCTGGATGGCAGGGCCAGTCATGCCCGTCACTAATTTGGCTGTGAGTGTCTGACGCAGCATGCGCATCTTTCGGGGTCTTCGGGGGGTTCCGGGGTTGGTGTGGGCGTCGCCCGGGCGGGCTGCAGACGGACTGTGCATTCCCCTTCCCCCAATCCTAACCCTAACCCGAATCCTAACCAAGCCTGTGCCTCCAGTCCGTCTGGGTGGCGTCCCATCATTCGTGGGCCTTCTGGGGACTTTGTTGTGGTGTGTGTGTTGTTTGGGGCCCACAAGTTGATTACCGAAACTTGTTTCAGACACATCACTAAACAGGAATGGGAGAAAGATCAAAGCAAACATTTTAATGCTTTAAATAAACACCATGATACTTACCTGTGTGTTTGTCCACATTGTGATGCACACACCATGTCGAGTAGACACATCACAAATGTAGGATTAGTTTGGAGAGTCAAAAACATCGACACTGCAGTGTTGAGCGTGAGCCCCGCCCACTGCAGACCTCCTATATATTCTCCTCCTGTTCGAAACGGCTCAGTACTCTCCGGCAGTCGAATGGAGCACATCCTGCTGTGGAGACAAATAGAGAAGCCGTAAGTCTCGGGGATTAGAAGTGCCCCACCTACTAGGGAATTAGGAGTGTCCCAGTAGGCATAGACTTGCAGTGAAAAAGACGATTTTGTCCTGCAATCAGTGCAAAGCCAGCCTGAAGAGGTCAAGAGACCGAAACGCGTCGCTGGATGGCAGGGCCAGTCATGCCCGTCACTAATTTGGCTGTGAGTGTCTGACGCAGCATGCGCATCTTTCGGGGTCTTCGGGGGGTTCCGGGGTTGGTGTGGGCGTCGCCCGGGCGGGCTGCAGACGGACTGTGCATTCCCCTTCCCCCAATCCTAACCCTAACCCGAATCCTAACCAAGCCTGTGCCTCCAGTCCGTCTGGGTGGCGTCCCATCATTCGTGGGCCTTCTGGGGACTTTGTTGTGGTGTGTGTGTTGTTTGGGGCCCACAAGTTGATTACCGAAACTTGTTTCAGACACATCACTAAACAGGAATGGGAGAAAGATCAAAGCAAACATTTTAATGCTTTAAATAAACACCATGATACTTACCTGTGTGTTTGTCCACATTGTGATGCACACACCATGTCGAGTAGACACATCACAAATGTAGGATTAGTTTGGAGAGTCAAAAACATCGACACTGCAGTGTTGAGCGTGAGCCCCGCCCACTGCAGACCTCCTATATATTCTCCTCCTGTTCGAAACGGCTCAGTACTCTCCGGCAGTCGAATGGAGCACATCCTGCTGTGGAGACAAATAGAGAAGCCGTAAGTCTCGGGGATTAGAAGTGCCCCACCTACTAGGGAATTAGGAGTGTCCCAGTAGGCATAGACTTGCAGTGAAAAAGACGATTTTGTCCTGCAATCAGTGCAAAGCCAGCCTGAAGAGGTCAAGAGACCGAAACGCGTCGCTGGATGGCAGGGCCAGTCATGCCCGTCACTAATTTGGCTGTGAGTGTCTGACGCAGCATGCGCATCTTTCGGGGTCTTCGGGGGGTTCCGGGGTTGGTGTGGGCGTCGCCCGGGCGGGCTGCAGACGGACTGTGCATTCCCCTTCCCCCAATCCTAACCCTAACCCGAATCCTAACCAAGCCTGTGCCTCCAGTCCGTCTGGGTGGCGTCCCATCATTCGTGGGCCTTCTGGGGACTTTGTTGTGGTGTGTGTGTTGTTTGGGGCCCACAAGTTGATTACCGAAACTTGTTTCAGACACATCACTAAACAGGAATGGGAGAAAGATCAAAGCAAACATTTTAATGCTTTAAATAAACACCATGATACTTACCTGTGTGTTTGTCCACATTGTGATGCACACACCATGTCGAGTAGACACATCACAAATGTAGGATTAGTTTGGAGAGTCAAAAACATCGACACTGCAGTGTTGAGCGTGAGCCCCGCCCACTGCAGACCTCCTATATATTCTCCTCCTGTTCGAAACGGCTCAGTACTCTCCGGCAGTCGAATGGAGCACATCCTGCTGTGGAGACAAATAGAGAAGCCGTAAGTCTCGGGGATTAGAAGTGCCCCACCTACTAGGGAATTAGGAGTGTCCCAGTAGGCATAGACTTGCAGTGAAAAAGACGATTTTGTCCTGCAATCAGTGCAAAGCCAGCCTGAAGAGGTCAAGAGACCGAAACGCGTCGCTGGATGGCAGGGCCAGTCATGCCCGTCACTAATTTGGCTGTGAGTGTCTGACGCAGCATGCGCATCTTTCGGGGTCTTCGGGGGGTTCCGGGGTTGGTGTGGGCGTCGCCCGGGCGGGCTGCAGACGGACTGTGCATTCCCCTTCCCCCAATCCTAACCCTAACCCGAATCCTAACCAAGCCTGTGCCTCCAGTCCGTCTGGGTGGCGTCCCATCATTCGTGGGCCTTCTGGGGACTTTGTTGTGGTGTGTGTGTTGTTTGGGGCCCACAAGTTGATTACCGAAACTTGTTTCAGACACATCACTAAACAGGAATGGGAGAAAGATCAAAGCAAACATTTTAATGCTTTAAATAAACACCATGATACTTACCTGTGTGTTTGTCCACATTGTGATGCACACACCATGTCGAGTAGACACATCACAAATGTAGGATTAGTTTGGAGAGTCAAAAACATCGACACTGCAGTGTTGAGCGTGAGCCCCGCCCACTGCAGACCTCCTATATATTCTCCTCCTGTTCGAAACGGCTCAGTACTCTCCGGCAGTCGAATGGAGCACATCCTGCTGTGGAGACAAATAGAGAAGCCGTAAGTCTCGGGGATTAGAAGTGCCCCACCTACTAGGGAATTAGGAGTGTCCCAGTAGGCATAGACTTGCAGTGAAAAAGACGATTTTGTCCTGCAATCAGTGCAAAGCCAGCCTGAAGAGGTCAAGAGACCGAAACGCGTCGCTGGATGGCAGGGCCAGTCATGCCCGTCACTAATTTGGCTGTGAGTGTCTGACGCAGCATGCGCATCTTTCGGGGTCTTCGGGGGGTTCCGGGGTTGGTGTGGGCGTCGCCCGGGCGGGCTGCAGACGGACTGTGCATTCCCCTTCCCCCAATCCTAACCCTAACCCGAATCCTAACCAAGCCTGTGCCTCCAGTCCGTCTGGGTGGCGTCCCATCATTCGTGGGCCTTCTGGGGACTTTGTTGTGGTGTGTGTGTGTTGTTTGGGGCCCACAAGTTGATTACCGAAACTTGTTTCAGACACATCACTAAACAGGAATGGGAGAAAGATCAAAGCAAACATTTTAATGCTTTAAATAAACACCATGATACTTACCTGTGTGTTTGTCCACATTGTGATGCACACACCATGTCGAGTAGACACATCACAAATGTAGGATTAGTTTGGAGAGTCAAAAACATCGACACTGCAGTGTTGAGCGTGAGCCCCGCCCACTGCAGACCTCCTATATATTCTCCTCCTGTTCGAAACGGCTCAGTACTCTCCGGCAGTCGAATGGAGCACATCCTGCTGTGGAGACAAATAGAGAAGCCGTAAGTCTCGGGGATTAGAAGTGCCCCACCTACTAGGGAATTAGGAGTGTCCCAGTAGGCATAGACTTGCAGTGAAAAAGACGATTTTGTCCTGCAATCAGTGCAAAGCCAGCCTGAAGAGGTCAAGAGACCGAAACGCGTCGCTGGATGGCAGGGCCAGTCATGCCCGTCACTAATTTGGCTGTGAGTGTCTGACGCAGCATGCGCATCTTTCGGGGTCTTCGGGGGGTTCCGGGGTTGGTGTGGGCGTCGCCCGGGCGGGCTGCAGACGGACTGTGCATTCCCCTTCCCCCAATCCTAACCCTAACCCGAATCCTAACCAAGCCTGTGCCTCCAGTCCGTCTGGGTGGCGTCCCATCATTCGTGGGCCTTCTGGGGACTTTGTTGTGGTGTGTGTGTTGTTTGGGGCCCACAAGTTGATTACCGAAACTTGTTTCAGACACATCACTAAACAGGAATGGGAGAAAGATCAAAGCAAACATTTTAATGCTTTAAATAAACACCATGATACTTACCTGTGTGTTTGTCCACATTGTGATGCACACACCATGTCGAGTAGACACATCACAAATGTAGGATTAGTTTGGAGAGTCAAAAACATCGACACTGCAGTGTTGAGCGTGAGCCCCGCCCACTGCAGACCTCCTATATATTCTCCTCCTGTTCGAAACGGCTCAGTACTCTCCGGCAGTCGAATGGAGCACATCCTGCTGTGGAGACAAATAGAGAAGCCGTAAGTCTCGGGGATTAGAAGTGCCCCACCTACTAGGGAATTAGGAGTGTCCCAGTAGGCATAGACTTGCAGTGAAAAAGACGATTTTGTCCTGCAATCAGTGCAAAGCCAGCCTGAAGAGGTCAAGAGACCGAAACGCGTCGCTGGATGGCAGGGCCAGTCATGCCCGTCACTAATTTGGCTGTGAGTGTCTGACGCAGCATGCGCATCTTTCGGGGTCTTCGGGGGGTTCCGGGGTTGGTGTGGGCGTCGCCCGGGCGGGCTGCAGACGGACTGTGCATTCCCCTTCCCCCAATCCTAACCCTAACCCGAATCCTAACCAAGCCTGTGCCTCCAGTCCGTCTGGGTGGCGTCCCATCATTCGTGGGCCTTCTGGGGACTTTGTTGTGGTGTGTGTGTTGTTTGGGGCCCACAAGTTGATTACCGAAACTTGTTTCAGACACATCACTAAACAGGAATGGGAGAAAGATCAAAGCAAACATTTTAATGCTTTAAATAAACACCATGATACTTACCTGTGTGTTTGTCCACATTGTGATGCACACACCATGTCGAGTAGACACATCACAAATGTAGGATTAGTTTGGAGAGTCAAAAACATCGACACTGCAGTGTTGAGCGTGAGCCCCGCCCACTGCAGACCTCCTATATATTCTCCTCCTGTTCGAAACGGCTCAGTACTCTCCGGCAGTCGAATGGAGCACATCCTGCTGTGGAGACAAATAGAGAAGCCGTAAGTCTCGGGGATTAGAAGTGCCCCACCTACTAGGGAATTAGGAGTGTCCCAGTAGGCATAGACTTGCAGTGAAAAAGACGATTTTGTCCTGCAATCAGTGCAAAGCCAGCCTGAAGAGGTCAAGAGACCGAAACGCGTCGCTGGATGGCAGGGCCAGTCATGCCCGTCACTAATTTGGCTGTGAGTGTCTGACGCAGCATGCGCATCTTTCGGGGTCTTCGGGGGGTTCCGGGGTTGGTGTGGGCGTCGCCCGGGCGGGCTGCAGACGGACTGTGCATTCCCCTTCCCCCAATCCTAACCCTAACCCGAATCCTAACCAAGCCTGTGCCTCCAGTCCGTCTGGGTGGCGTCCCATCATTCGTGGGCCTTCTGGGGACTTTGTTGTGGTGTGTGTGTTGTTTGGGGCCCACAAGTTGATTACCGAAACTTGTTTCAGACACATCACTAAACAGGAATGGGAGAAAGATCAAAGCAAACATTTTAATGCTTTAAATAAACACCATGATACTTACCTGTGTGTTTGTCCACATTGTGATGCACACACCATGTCGAGTAGACACATCACAAATGTAGGATTAGTTTGGAGAGTCAAAAACATCGACACTGCAGTGTTGAGCGTGAGCCCCGCCCACTGCAGACCTCCTATATATTCTCCTCCTGTTCGAAACGGCTCAGTACTCTCCGGCAGTCGAATGGAGCACATCCTGCTGTGGAGACAAATAGAGAAGCCGTAAGTCTCGGGGATTAGAAGTGCCCCACCTACTAGGGAATTAGGAGTGTCCCAGTAGGCATAGACTTGCAGTGAAAAAGACGATTTTGTCCTGCAATCAGTGCAAAGCCAGCCTGAAGAGGTCAAGAGACCGAAACGCGTCGCTGGATGGCAGGGCCAGTCATGCCCGTCACTAATTTGGCTGTGAGTGTCTGACGCAGCATGCGCATCTTTCGGGGTCTTCGGGGGGTTCCGGGGTTGGTGTGGGCGTCGCCCGGGCGGGCTGCAGACGGACTGTGCATTCCCCTTCCCCCAATCCTAACCCTAACCCGAATCCTAACCAAGCCTGTGCCTCCAGTCCGTCTGGGTGGCGTCCCATCATTCGTGGGCCTTCTGGGGACTTTGTTGTGGTGTGTGTGTTGTTTGGGGCCCACAAGTTGATTACCGAAACTTGTTTCAGACACATCACTAAACAGGAATGGGAGAAAGATCAAAGCAAACATTTTAATGCTTTAAATAAACACCATGATACTTACCTGTGTGTTTGTCCACATTGTGATGCACACACCATGTCGAGTAGACACATCACAAATGTAGGATTAGTTTGGAGAGTCAAAAACATCGACACTGCAGTGTTGAGCGTGAGCCCCGCCCACTGCAGACCTCCTATATATTCTCCTCCTGTTCGAAACGGCTCAGTACTCTCCGGCAGTCGAATGGAGCACATCCTGCTGTGGAGACAAATAGAGAAGCCGTAAGTCTCGGGGATTAGAAGTGCCCCACCTACTAGGGAATTAGGAGTGTCCCAGTAGGCATAGACTTGCAGTGAAAAAGACGATTTTGTCCTGCAATCAGTGCAAAGCCAGCCTGAAGAGGTCAAGAGACCGAAACGCGTCGCTGGATGGCAGGGCCAGTCATGCCCGTCACTAATTTGGCTGTGAGTGTCTGACGCAGCATGCGCATCTTTCGGGGTCTTCGGGGGGTTCCGGGGTTGGTGTGGGCGTCGCCCGGGCGGGCTGCAGACGGACTGTGCATTCCCCTTCCCCCAATCCTAACCCTAACCCGAATCCTAACCAAGCCTGTGCCTCCAGTCCGTCTGGGTGGCGTCCCATCATTCGTGGGCCTTCTGGGGACTTTGTTGTGGTGTGTGTGTTGTTTGGGGCCCACAAGTTGATTACCGAAACTTGTTTCAGACACATCACTAAACAGGAATGGGAGAAAGATCAAAGCAAACATTTTAATGCTTTAAATAAACACCATGATACTTACCTGTGTGTTTGTCCACATTGTGATGCACACACCATGTCGAGTAGACACATCACAAATGTAGGATTAGTTTGGAGAGTCAAAAACATCGACACTGCAGTGTTGAGCGTGAGCCCCGCCCACTGCAGACCTCCTATATATTCTCCTCCTGTTCGAAACGGCTCAGTACTCTCCGGCAGTCGAATGGAGCACATCCTGCTGTGGAGACAAATAGAGAAGCCGTAAGTCTCGGGGATTAGAAGTGCCCCACCTACTAGGGAATTAGGAGTGTCCCAGTAGGCATAGACTTGCAGTGAAAAAGACGATTTTGTCCTGCAATCAGTGCAAAGCCAGCCTGAAGAGGTCAAGAGACCGAAACGCGTCGCTGGATGGCAGGGCCAGTCATGCCCGTCACTAATTTGGCTGTGAGTGTCTGACGCAGCATGCGCATCTTTCGGGGTCTTCGGGGGGTTCCGGGGTTGGTGTGGGCGTCGCCCGGGCGGGCTGCAGACGGACTGTGCATTCCCCTTCCCCCAATCCTAACCCTAACCCGAATCCTAACCAAGCCTGTGCCTCCAGTCCGTCTGGGTGGCGTCCCATCATTCGTGGGCCTTCTGGGGACTTTGTTGTGGTGTGTGTGTTGTTTGGGGCCCACAAGTTGATTACCGAAACTTGTTTCAGACACATCACTAAACAGGAATGGGAGAAAGATCAAAGCAAACATTTTAATGCTTTAAATAAACACCATGATACTTACCTGTGTGTTTGTCCACATTGTGATGCACACACCATGTCGAGTAGACACATCACAAATGTAGGATTAGTTTGGAGAGTCAAAAACATCGACACTGCAGTGTTGAGCGTGAGCCCCGCCCACTGCAGACCTCCTATATATTCTCCTCCTGTTCGAAACGGCTCAGTACTCTCCGGCAGTCGAATGGAGCACATCCTGCTGTGGAGACAAATAGAGAAGCCGTAAGTCTCGGGGATTAGAAGTGCCCCACCTACTAGGGAATTAGGAGTGTCCCAGTAGGCATAGACTTGCAGTGAAAAAGACGATTTTGTCCTGCAATCAGTGCAAAGCCAGCCTGAAGAGGTCAAGAGACCGAAACGCGTCGCTGGATGGCAGGGCCAGTCATGCCCGTCACTAATTTGGCTGTGAGTGTCTGACGCAGCATGCGCATCTTTCGGGGTCTTCGGGGGGTTCCGGGGTTGGTGTGGGCGTCGCCCGGGCGGGCTGCAGACGGACTGTGCATTCCCCTTCCCCCAATCCTAACCCTAACCCGAATCCTAACCAAGCCTGTGCCTCCAGTCCGTCTGGGTGGCGTCCCATCATTCGTGGGCCTTCTGGGGACTTTGTTGTGGTGTGTGTGTTGTTTGGGGCCCACAAGTTGATTACCGAAACTTGTTTCAGACACATCACTAAACAGGAATGGGAGAAAGATCAAAGCAAACATTTTAATGCTTTAAATAAACACCATGATACTTACCTGTGTGTTTGTCCACATTGTGATGCACACACCATGTCGAGTAGACACATCACAAATGTAGGATTAGTTTGGAGAGTCAAAAACATCGACACTGCAGTGTTGAGCGTGAGCCCCGCCCACTGCAGACCTCCTATATATTCTCCTCCTGTTCGAAACGGCTCAGTACTCTCCGGCAGTCGAATGGAGCACATCCTGCTGTGGAGACAAATAGAGAAGCCGTAAGTCTCGGGGATTAGAAGTGCCCCACCTACTAGGGAATTAGGAGTGTCCCAGTAGGCATAGACTTGCAGTGAAAAAGACGATTTTGTCCTGCAATCAGTGCAAAGCCAGCCTGAAGAGGTCAAGAGACCGAAACGCGTCGCTGGATGGCAGGGCCAGTCATGCCCGTCACTAATTTGGCTGTGAGTGTCTGACGCAGCATGCGCATCTTTCGGGGTCTTCGGGGGGTTCCGGGGTTGGTGTGGGCGTCGCCCGGGCGGGCTGCAGACGGACTGTGCATTCCCCTTCCCCCAATCCTAACCCTAACCCGAATCCTAACCAAGCCTGTGCCTCCAGTCCGTCTGGGTGGCGTCCCATCATTCGTGGGCCTTCTGGGGACTTTGTTGTGGTGTGTGTGTTGTTTGGGGCCCACAAGTTGATTACCGAAACTTGTTTCAGACACATCACTAAACAGGAATGGGAGAAAGATCAAAGCAAACATTTTAATGCTTTAAATAAACACCATGATACTTACCTGTGTGTTTGTCCACATTGTGATGCACACACCATGTCGAGTAGACACATCACAAATGTAGGATTAGTTTGGAGAGTCAAAAACATCGACACTGCAGTGTTGAGCGTGAGCCCCGCCCACTGCAGACCTCCTATATATTCTCCTCCTGTTCGAAACGGCTCAGTACTCTCCGGCAGTCGAATGGAGCACATCCTGCTGTGGAGACAAATAGAGAAGCCGTAAGTCTCGGGGATTAGAAGTGCCCCACCTACTAGGGAATTAGGAGTGTCCCAGTAGGCATAGACTTGCAGTGAAAAAGACGATTTTGTCCTGCAATCAGTGCAAAGCCAGCCTGAAGAGGTCAAGAGACCGAAACGCGTCGCTGGATGGCAGGGCCAGTCATGCCCGTCACTAATTTGGCTGTGAGTGTCTGACGCAGCATGCGCATCTTTCGGGGTCTTCGGGGGGTTCCGGGGTTGGTGTGGGCGTCGCCCGGGCGGGCTGCAGACGGACTGTGCATTCCCCTTCCCCCAATCCTAACCCTAACCCGAATCCTAACCAAGCCTGTGCCTCCAGTCCGTCTGGGTGGCGTCCCATCATTCGTGGGCCTTCTGGGGACTTTGTTGTGGTGTGTGTGTTGTTTGGGGCCCACAAGTTGATTACCGAAACTTGTTTCAGACACATCACTAAACAGGAATGGGAGAAAGATCAAAGCAAACATTTTAATGCTTTAAATAAACACCATGATACTTACCTGTGTGTTTGTCCACATTGTGATGCACACACCATGTCGAGTAGACACATCACAAATGTAGGATTAGTTTGGAGAGTCAAAAACATCGACACTGCAGTGTTGAGCGTGAGCCCCGCCCACTGCAGACCTCCTATATATTCTCCTCCTGTTCGAAACGGCTCAGTACTCTCCGGCAGTCGAATGGAGCACATCCTGCTGTGGAGACAAATAGAGAAGCCGTAAGTCTCGGGGATTAGAAGTGCCCCACCTACTAGGGAATTAGGAGTGTCCCAGTAGGCATAGACTTGCAGTGAAAAAGACGATTTTGTCCTGCAATCAGTGCAAAGCCAGCCTGAAGAGGTCAAGAGACCGAAACGCGTCGCTGGATGGCAGGGCCAGTCATGCCCGTCACTAATTTGGCTGTGAGTGTCTGACGCAGCATGCGCATCTTTCGGGGTCTTCGGGGGGTTCCGGGGTTGGTGTGGGCGTCGCCCGGGCGGGCTGCAGACGGACTGTGCATTCCCCTTCCCCCAATCCTAACCCTAACCCGAATCCTAACCAAGCCTGTGCCTCCAGTCCGTCTGGGTGGCGTCCCATCATTCGTGGGCCTTCTGGGGACTTTGTTGTGGTGTGTGTGTTGTTTGGGGCCCACAAGTTGATTACCGAAACTTGTTTCAGACACATCACTAAACAGGAATGGGAGAAAGATCAAAGCAAACATTTTAATGCTTTAAATAAACACCATGATACTTACCTGTGTGTTTGTCCACATTGTGATGCACACACCATGTCGAGTAGACACATCACAAATGTAGGATTAGTTTGGAGAGTCAAAAACATCGACACTGCAGTGTTGAGCGTGAGCCCCGCCCACTGCAGACCTCCTATATATTCTCCTCCTGTTCGAAACGGCTCAGTACTCTCCGGCAGTCGAATGGAGCACATCCTGCTGTGGAGACAAATAGAGAAGCCGTAAGTCTCGGGGATTAGAAGTGCCCCACCTACTAGGGAATTAGGAGTGTCCCAGTAGGCATAGACTTGCAGTGAAAAAGACGATTTTGTCCTGCAATCAGTGCAAAGCCAGCCTGAAGAGGTCAAGAGACCGAAACGCGTCGCTGGATGGCAGGGCCAGTCATGCCCGTCACTAATTTGGCTGTGAGTGTCTGACGCAGCATGCGCATCTTTCGGGGTCTTCGGGGGGTTCCGGGGTTGGTGTGGGCGTCGCCCGGGCGGGCTGCAGACGGACTGTGCATTCCCCTTCCCCCAATCCTAACCCTAACCCGAATCCTAACCAAGCCTGTGCCTCCAGTCCGTCTGGGTGGCGTCCCATCATTCGTGGGCCTTCTGGGGACTTTGTTGTGGTGTGTGTGTTGTTTGGGGCCCACAAGTTGATTACCGAAACTTGTTTCAGACACATCACTAAACAGGAATGGGAGAAAGATCAAAGCAAACATTTTAATGCTTTAAATAAACACCATGATACTTACCTGTGTGTTTGTCCACATTGTGATGCACACACCATGTCGAGTAGACACATCACAAATGTAGGATTAGTTTGGAGAGTCAAAAACATCGACACTGCAGTGTTGAGCGTGAGCCCCGCCCACTGCAGACCTCCTATATATTCTCCTCCTGTTCGAAACGGCTCAGTACTCTCCGGCAGTCGAATGGAGCACATCCTGCTGTGGAGACAAATAGAGAAGCCGTAAGTCTCGGGGATTAGAAGTGCCCCACCTACTAGGGAATTAGGAGTGTCCCAGTAGGCATAGACTTGCAGTGAAAAAGACGATTTTGTCCTGCAATCAGTGCAAAGCCAGCCTGAAGAGGTCAAGAGACCGAAACGCGTCGCTGGATGGCAGGGCCAGTCATGCCCGTCACTAATTTGGCTGTGAGTGTCTGACGCAGCATGCGCATCTTTCGGGGTCTTCGGGGGGTTCCGGGGTTGGTGTGGGCGTCGCCCGGGCGGGCTGCAGACGGACTGTGCATTCCCCTTCCCCCAATCCTAACCCTAACCCGAATCCTAACCAAGCCTGTGCCTCCAGTCCGTCTGGGTGGCGTCCCATCATTCGTGGGCCTTCTGGGGACTTTGTTGTGGTGTGTGTGTTGTTTGGGGCCCACAAGTTGATTACCGAAACTTGTTTCAGACACATCACTAAACAGGAATGGGAGAAAGATCAAAGCAAACATTTTAATGCTTTAAATAAACACCATGATACTTACCTGTGTGTTTGTCCACATTGTGATGCACACACCATGTCGAGTAGACACATCACAAATGTAGGATTAGTTTGGAGAGTCAAAAACATCGACACTGCAGTGTTGAGCGTGAGCCCCGCCCACTGCAGACCTCCTATATATTCTCCTCCTGTTCGAAACGGCTCAGTACTCTCCGGCAGTCGAATGGAGCACATCCTGCTGTGGAGACAAATAGAGAAGCCGTAAGTCTCGGGGATTAGAAGTGCCCCACCTACTAGGGAATTAGGAGTGTCCCAGTAGGCATAGACTTGCAGTGAAAAAGACGATTTTGTCCTGCAATCAGTGCAAAGCCAGCCTGAAGAGGTCAAGAGACCGAAACGCGTCGCTGGATGGCAGGGCCAGTCATGCCCGTCACTAATTTGGCTGTGAGTGTCTGACGCAGCATGCGCATCTTTCGGGGTCTTCGGGGGGTTCCGGGGTTGGTGTGGGCGTCGCCCGGGCGGGCTGCAGACGGACTGTGCATTCCCCTTCCCCCAATCCTAACCCTAACCCGAATCCTAACCAAGCCTGTGCCTCCAGTCCGTCTGGGTGGCGTCCCATCATTCGTGGGCCTTCTGGGGACTTTGTTGTGGTGTGTGTGTTGTTTGGGGCCCACAAGTTGATTACCGAAACTTGTTTCAGACACATCACTAAACAGGAATGGGAGAAAGATCAAAGCAAACATTTTAATGCTTTAAATAAACACCATGATACTTACCTGTGTGTTTGTCCACATTGTGATGCACACACCATGTCGAGTAGACACATCACAAATGTAGGATTAGTTTGGAGAGTCAAAAACATCGACACTGCAGTGTTGAGCGTGAGCCCCGCCCACTGCAGACCTCCTATATATTCTCCTCCTGTTCGAAACGGCTCAGTACTCTCCGGCAGTCGAATGGAGCACATCCTGCTGTGGAGACAAATAGAGAAGCCGTAAGTCTCGGGGATTAGAAGTGCCCCACCTACTAGGGAATTAGGAGTGTCCCAGTAGGCATAGACTTGCAGTGAAAAAGACGATTTTGTCCTGCAATCAGTGCAAAGCCAGCCTGAAGAGGTCAAGAGACCGAAACGCGTCGCTGGATGGCAGGGCCAGTCATGCCCGTCACTAATTTGGCTGTGAGTGTCTGACGCAGCATGCGCATCTTTCGGGGTCTTCGGGGGGTTCCGGGGTTGGTGTGGGCGTCGCCCGGGCGGGCTGCAGACGGACTGTGCATTCCCCTTCCCCCAATCCTAACCCTAACCCGAATCCTAACCAAGCCTGTGCCTCCAGTCCGTCTGGGTGGCGTCCCATCATTCGTGGGCCTTCTGGGGACTTTGTTGTGGTGTGTGTGTTGTTTGGGGCCCACAAGTTGATTACCGAAACTTGTTTCAGACACATCACTAAACAGGAATGGGAGAAAGATCAAAGCAAACATTTTAATGCTTTAAATAAACACCATGATACTTACCTGTGTGTTTGTCCACATTGTGATGCACACACCATGTCGAGTAGACACATCACAAATGTAGGATTAGTTTGGAGAGTCAAAAACATCGACACTGCAGTGTTGAGCGTGAGCCCCGCCCACTGCAGACCTCCTATATATTCTCCTCCTGTTCGAAACGGCTCAGTACTCTCCGGCAGTCGAATGGAGCACATCCTGCTGTGGAGACAAATAGAGAAGCCGTAAGTCTCGGGGATTAGAAGTGCCCCACCTACTAGGGAATTAGGAGTGTCCCAGTAGGCATAGACTTGCAGTGAAAAAGAAAAAGACGATTTTGTCCTGCAATCAGTGCAAAGCCAGCCTGAAGAGGTCAAGAGACCGAAACGCGTCGCTGGATGGCAGGGCCAGTCATGCCCGTCACTAATTTGGCTGTGAGTGTCTGACGCAGCATGCGCATCTTTCGGGGTCTTCGGGGGGTTCCGGGGTTGGTGTGGGCGTCGCCCGGGCGGGCTGCAGACGGACTGTGCATTCCCCTTCCCCCAATCCTAACCCTAACCCGAATCCTAACCAAGCCTGTGCCTCCAGTCCGTCTGGGTGGCGTCCCATCATTCGTGGGCCTTCTGGGGACTTTGTTGTGGTGTGTGTGTTGTTTGGGGCCCACAAGTTGATTACCGAAACTTGTTTCAGACACATCACTAAACAGGAATGGGAGAAAGATCAAAGCAAACATTTTAATGCTTTAAATAAACACCATGATACTTACCTGTGTGTTTGTCCACATTGTGATGCACACACCATGTCGAGTAGACACATCACAAATGTAGGATTAGTTTGGAGAGTCAAAAACATCGACACTGCAGTGTTGAGCGTGAGCCCCGCCCACTGCAGACCTCCTATATATTCTCCTCCTGTTCGAAACGGCTCAGTACTCTCCGGCAGTCGAATGGAGCACATCCTGCTGTGGAGACAAATAGAGAAGCCGTAAGTCTCGGGGATTAGAAGTGCCCCACCTACTAGGGAATTAGGAGTGTCCCAGTAGGCATAGACTTGCAGTGAAAAAGACGATTTTGTCCTGCAATCAGTGCAAAGCCAGCCTGAAGAGGTCAAGAGACCGAAACGCGTCGCTGGATGGCAGGGCCAGTCATGCCCGTCACTAATTTGGCTGTGAGTGTCTGACGCAGCATGCGCATCTTTCGGGGTCTTCGGGGGGTTCCGGGGTTGGTGTGGGCGTCGCCCGGGCGGGCTGCAGACGGACTGTGCATTCCCCTTCCCCCAATCCTAACCCTAACCCGAATCCTAACCAAGCCTGTGCCTCCAGTCCGTCTGGGTGGCGTCCCATCATTCGTGGGCCTTCTGGGGACTTTGTTGTGGTGTGTGTGTTGTTTGGGGCCCACAAGTTGATTACCGAAACTTGTTTCAGACACATCACTAAACAGGAATGGGAGAAAGATCAAAGCAAACATTTTAATGCTTTAAATAAACACCATGATACTTACCTGTGTGTTTGTCCACATTGTGATGCACACACCATGTCGAGTAGACACATCACAAATGTAGGATTAGTTTGGAGAGTCAAAAACATCGACACTGCAGTGTTGAGCGTGAGCCCCGCCCACTGCAGACCTCCTATATATTCTCCTCCTGTTCGAAACGGCTCAGTACTCTCCGGCAGTCGAATGGAGCACATCCTGCTGTGGAGACAAATAGAGAAGCCGTAAGTCTCGGGGATTAGAAGTGCCCCACCTACTAGGGAATTAGGAGTGTCCCAGTAGGCATAGACTTGCAGTGAAAAAGACGATTTTGTCCTGCAATCAGTGCAAAGCCAGCCTGAAGAGGTCAAGAGACCGAAACGCGTCGCTGGATGGCAGGGCCAGTCATGCCCGTCACTAATTTGGCTGTGAGTGTCTGACGCAGCATGCGCATCTTTCGGGGTCTTCGGGGGGTTCCGGGGTTGGTGTGGGCGTCGCCCGGGCGGGCTGCAGACGGACTGTGCATTCCCCTTCCCCCAATCCTAACCCTAACCCGAATCCTAACCAAGCCTGTGCCTCCAGTCCGTCTGGGTGGCGTCCCATCATTCGTGGGCCTTCTGGGGACTTTGTTGTGGTGTGTGTGTTGTTTGGGGCCCACAAGTTGATTACCGAAACTTGTTTCAGACACATCACTAAACAGGAATGGGAGAAAGATCAAAGCAAACATTTTAATGCTTTAAATAAACACCATGATACTTACCTGTGTGTTTGTCCACATTGTGATGCACACACCATGTCGAGTAGACACATCACAAATGTAGGATTAGTTTGGAGAGTCAAAAACATCGACACTGCAGTGTTGAGCGTGAGCCCCGCCCACTGCAGACCTCCTATATATTCTCCTCCTGTTCGAAACGGCTCAGTACTCTCCGGCAGTCGAATGGAGCACATCCTGCTGTGGAGACAAATAGAGAAGCCGTAAGTCTCGGGGATTAGAAGTGCCCCACCTACTAGGGAATTAGGAGTGTCCCAGTAGGCATAGACTTGCAGTGAAAAAGACGATTTTGTCCTGCAATCAGTGCAAAGCCAGCCTGAAGAGGTCAAGAGACCGAAACGCGTCGCTGGATGGCAGGGCCAGTCATGCCCGTCACTAATTTGGCTGTGAGTGTCTGACGCAGCATGCGCATCTTTCGGGGTCTTCGGGGGGTTCCGGGGTTGGTGTGGGCGTCGCCCGGGCGGGCTGCAGACGGACTGTGCATTCCCCTTCCCCCAATCCTAACCCTAACCCGAATCCTAACCAAGCCTGTGCCTCCAGTCCGTCTGGGTGGCGTCCCATCATTCGTGGGCCTTCTGGGGACTTTGTTGTGGTGTGTGTGTTGTTTGGGGCCCACAAGTTGATTACCGAAACTTGTTTCAGACACATCACTAAACAGGAATGGGAGAAAGATCAAAGCAAACATTTTAATGCTTTAAATAAACACCATGATACTTACCTGTGTGTTTGTCCACATTGTGATGCACACACCATGTCGAGTAGACACATCACAAATGTAGGATTAGTTTGGAGAGTCAAAAACATCGACACTGCAGTGTTGAGCGTGAGCCCCGCCCACTGCAGACCTCCTATATATTCTCCTCCTGTTCGAAACGGCTCAGTACTCTCCGGCAGTCGAATGGAGCACATCCTGCTGTGGAGACAAATAGAGAAGCCGTAAGTCTCGGGGATTAGAAGTGCCCCACCTACTAGGGAATTAGGAGTGTCCCAGTAGGCATAGACTTGCAGTGAAAAAGACGATTTTGTCCTGCAATCAGTGCAAAGCCAGCCTGAAGAGGTCAAGAGACCGAAACGCGTCGCTGGATGGCAGGGCCAGTCATGCCCGTCACTAATTTGGCTGTGAGTGTCTGACGCAGCATGCGCATCTTTCGGGGTCTTCGGGGGGTTCCGGGGTTGGTGTGGGCGTCGCCCGGGCGGGCTGCAGACGGACTGTGCATTCCCCTTCCCCCAATCCTAACCCTAACCCGAATCCTAACCAAGCCTGTGCCTCCAGTCCGTCTGGGTGGCGTCCCATCATTCGTGGGCCTTCTGGGGACTTTGTTGTGGTGTGTGTGTTGTTTGGGGCCCACAAGTTGATTACCGAAACTTGTTTCAGACACATCACTAAACAGGAATGGGAGAAAGATCAAAGCAAACATTTTAATGCTTTAAATAAACACCATGATACTTACCTGTGTGTTTGTCCACATTGTGATGCACACACCATGTCGAGTAGACACATCACAAATGTAGGATTAGTTTGGAGAGTCAAAAACATCGACACTGCAGTGTTGAGCGTGAGCCCCGCCCACTGCAGACCTCCTATATATTCTCCTCCTGTTCGAAACGGCTCAGTACTCTCCGGCAGTCGAATGGAGCACATCCTGCTGTGGAGACAAATAGAGAAGCCGTAAGTCTCGGGGATTAGAAGTGCCCCACCTACTAGGGAATTAGGAGTGTCCCAGTAGGCATAGACTTGCAGTGAAAAAGACGATTTTGTCCTGCAATCAGTGCAAAGCCAGCCTGAAGAGGTCAAGAGACCGAAACGCGTCGCTGGATGGCAGGGCCAGTCATGCCCGTCACTAATTTGGCTGTGAGTGTCTGACGCAGCATGCGCATCTTTCGGGGTCTTCGGGGGGTTCCGGGGTTGGTGTGGGCGTCGCCCGGGCGGGCTGCAGACGGACTGTGCATTCCCCTTCCCCCAATCCTAACCCTAACCCGAATCCTAACCAAGCCTGTGCCTCCAGTCCGTCTGGGTGGCGTCCCATCATTCGTGGGCCTTCTGGGGACTTTGTTGTGGTGTGTGTGTTGTTTGGGGCCCACAAGTTGATTACCGAAACTTGTTTCAGACACATCACTAAACAGGAATGGGAGAAAGATCAAAGCAAACATTTTAATGCTTTAAATAAACACCATGATACTTACCTGTGTGTTTGTCCACATTGTGATGCACACACCATGTCGAGTAGACACATCACAAATGTAGGATTAGTTTGGAGAGTCAAAAACATCGACACTGCAGTGTTGAGCGTGAGCCCCGCCCACTGCAGACCTCCTATATATTCTCCTCCTGTTCGAAACGGCTCAGTACTCTCCGGCAGTCGAATGGAGCACATCCTGCTGTGGAGACAAATAGAGAAGCCGTAAGTCTCGGGGATTAGAAGTGCCCCACCTACTAGGGAATTAGGAGTGTCCCAGTAGGCATAGACTTGCAGTGAAAAAGACGATTTTGTCCTGCAATCAGTGCAAAGCCAGCCTGAAGAGGTCAAGAGACCGAAACGCGTCGCTGGATGGCAGGGCCAGTCATGCCCGTCACTAATTTGGCTGTGAGTGTCTGACGCAGCATGCGCATCTTTCGGGGTCTTCGGGGGGTTCCGGGGTTGGTGTGGGCGTCGCCCGGGCGGGCTGCAGACGGACTGTGCATTCCCCTTCCCCCAATCCTAACCCTAACCCGAATCCTAACCAAGCCTGTGCCTCCAGTCCGTCTGGGTGGCGTCCCATCATTCGTGGGCCTTCTGGGGACTTTGTTGTGGTGTGTGTGTTGTTTGGGGCCCACAAGTTGATTACCGAAACTTGTTTCAGACACATCACTAAACAGGAATGGGAGAAAGATCAAAGCAAACATTTTAATGCTTTAAATAAACACCATGATACTTACCTGTGTGTTTGTCCACATTGTGATGCACACACCATGTCGAGTAGACACATCACAAATGTAGGATTAGTTTGGAGAGTCAAAAACATCGACACTGCAGTGTTGAGCGTGAGCCCCGCCCACTGCAGACCTCCTATATATTCTCCTCCTGTTCGAAACGGCTCAGTACTCTCCGGCAGTCGAATGGAGCACATCCTGCTGTGGAGACAAATAGAGAAGCCGTAAGTCTCGGGGATTAGAAGTGCCCCACCTACTAGGGAATTAGGAGTGTCCCAGTAGGCATAGACTTGCAGTGAAAAAGACGATTTTGTCCTGCAATCAGTGCAAAGCCAGCCTGAAGAGGTCAAGAGACCGAAACGCGTCGCTGGATGGCAGGGCCAGTCATGCCCGTCACTAATTTGGCTGTGAGTGTCTGACGCAGCATGCGCATCTTTCGGGGTCTTCGGGGGGTTCCGGGGTTGGTGTGGGCGTCGCCCGGGCGGGCTGCAGACGGACTGTGCATTCCCCTTCCCCCAATCCTAACCCTAACCCGAATCCTAACCAAGCCTGTGCCTCCAGTCCGTCTGGGTGGCGTCCCATCATTCGTGGGCCTTCTGGGGACTTTGTTGTGGTGTGTGTGTTGTTTGGGGCCCACAAGTTGATTACCGAAACTTGTTTCAGACACATCACTAAACAGGAATGGGAGAAAGATCAAAGCAAACATTTTAATGCTTTAAATAAACACCATGATACTTACCTGTGTGTTTGTCCACATTGTGATGCACACACCATGTCGAGTAGACACATCACAAATGTAGGATTAGTTTGGAGAGTCAAAAACATCGACACTGCAGTGTTGAGCGTGAGCCCCGCCCACTGCAGACCTCCTATATATTCTCCTCCTGTTCGAAACGGCTCAGTACTCTCCGGCAGTCGAATGGAGCACATCCTGCTGTGGAGACAAATAGAGAAGCCGTAAGTCTCGGGGATTAGAAGTGCCCCACCTACTAGGGAATTAGGAGTGTCCCAGTAGGCATAGACTTGCAGTGAAAAAGACGATTTTGTCCTGCAATCAGTGCAAAGCCAGCCTGAAGAGGTCAAGAGACCGAAACGCGTCGCTGGATGGCAGGGCCAGTCATGCCCGTCACTAATTTGGCTGTGAGTGTCTGACGCAGCATGCGCATCTTTCGGGGTCTTCGGGGGGTTCCGGGGTTGGTGTGGGCGTCGCCCGGGCGGGCTGCAGACGGACTGTGCATTCCCCTTCCCCCAATCCTAACCCTAACCCGAATCCTAACCAAGCCTGTGCCTCCAGTCCGTCTGGGTGGCGTCCCATCATTCGTGGGCCTTCTGGGGACTTTGTTGTGGTGTGTGTGTTGTTTGGGGCCCACAAGTTGATTACCGAAACTTGTTTCAGACACATCACTAAACAGGAATGGGAGAAAGATCAAAGCAAACATTTTAATGCTTTAAATAAACACCATGATACTTACCTGTGTGTTTGTCCACATTGTGATGCACACACCATGTCGAGTAGACACATCACAAATGTAGGATTAGTTTGGAGAGTCAAAAACATCGACACTGCAGTGTTGAGCGTGAGCCCCGCCCACTGCAGACCTCCTATATATTCTCCTCCTGTTCGAAACGGCTCAGTACTCTCCGGCAGTCGAATGGAGCACATCCTGCTGTGGAGACAAATAGAGAAGCCGTAAGTCTCGGGGATTAGAAGTGCCCCACCTACTAGGGAATTAGGAGTGTCCCAGTAGGCATAGACTTGCAGTGAAAAAGACGATTTTGTCCTGCAATCAGTGCAAAGCCAGCCTGAAGAGGTCAAGAGACCGAAACGCGTCGCTGGATGGCAGGGCCAGTCATGCCCGTCACTAATTTGGCTGTGAGTGTCTGACGCAGCATGCGCATCTTTCGGGGTCTTCGGGGGGTTCCGGGGTTGGTGTGGGCGTCGCCCGGGCGGGCTGCAGACGGACTGTGCATTCCCCTTCCCCCAATCCTAACCCTAACCCGAATCCTAACCAAGCCTGTGCCTCCAGTCCGTCTGGGTGGCGTCCCATCATTCGTGGGCCTTCTGGGGACTTTGTTGTGGTGTGTGTGTTGTTTGGGGCCCACAAGTTGATTACCGAAACTTGTTTCAGACACATCACTAAACAGGAATGGGAGAAAGATCAAAGCAAACATTTTAATGCTTTAAATAAACACCATGATACTTACCTGTGTGTTTGTCCACATTGTGATGCACACACCATGTCGAGTAGACACATCACAAATGTAGGATTAGTTTGGAGAGTCAAAAACATCGACACTGCAGTGTTGAGCGTGAGCCCCGCCCACTGCAGACCTCCTATATATTCTCCTCCTGTTCGAAACGGCTCAGTACTCTCCGGCAGTCGAATGGAGCACATCCTGCTGTGGAGACAAATAGAGAAGCCGTAAGTCTCGGGGATTAGAAGTGCCCCACCTACTAGGGAATTAGGAGTGTCCCAGTAGGCATAGACTTGCAGTGAAAAAGACGATTTTGTCCTGCAATCAGTGCAAAGCCAGCCTGAAGAGGTCAAGAGACCGAAACGCGTCGCTGGATGGCAGGGCCAGTCATGCCCGTCACTAATTTGGCTGTGAGTGTCTGACGCAGCATGCGCATCTTTCGGGGTCTTCGGGGGGTTCCGGGGTTGGTGTGGGCGTCGCCCGGGCGGGCTGCAGACGGACTGTGCATTCCCCTTCCCCCAATCCTAACCCTAACCCGAATCCTAACCAAGCCTGTGCCTCCAGTCCGTCTGGGTGGCGTCCCATCATTCGTGGGCCTTCTGGGGACTTTGTTGTGGTGTGTGTGTTGTTTGGGGCCCACAAGTTGATTACCGAAACTTGTTTCAGACACATCACTAAACAGGAATGGGAGAAAGATCAAAGCAAACATTTTAATGCTTTAAATAAACACCATGATACTTACCTGTGTGTTTGTCCACATTGTGATGCACACACCATGTCGAGTAGACACATCACAAATGTAGGATTAGTTTGGAGAGTCAAAAACATCGACACTGCAGTGTTGAGCGTGAGCCCCGCCCACTGCAGACCTCCTATATATTCTCCTCCTGTTCGAAACGGCTCAGTACTCTCCGGCAGTCGAATGGAGCACATCCTGCTGTGGAGACAAATAGAGAAGCCGTAAGTCTCGGGGATTAGAAGTGCCCCACCTACTAGGGAATTAGGAGTGTCCCAGTAGGCATAGACTTGCAGTGAAAAAGACGATTTTGTCCTGCAATCAGTGCAAAGCCAGCCTGAAGAGGTCAAGAGACCGAAACGCGTCGCTGGATGGCAGGGCCAGTCATGCCCGTCACTAATTTGGCTGTGAGTGTCTGACGCAGCATGCGCATCTTTCGGGGTCTTCGGGGGGTTCCGGGGTTGGTGTGGGCGTCGCCCGGGCGGGCTGCAGACGGACTGTGCATTCCCCTTCCCCCAATCCTAACCCTAACCCGAATCCTAACCAAGCCTGTGCCTCCAGTCCGTCTGGGTGGCGTCCCATCATTCGTGGGCCTTCTGGGGACTTTGTTGTGGTGTGTGTGTTGTTTGGGGCCCACAAGTTGATTACCGAAACTTGTTTCAGACACATCACTAAACAGGAATGGGAGAAAGATCAAAGCAAACATTTTAATGCTTTAAATAAACACCATGATACTTACCTGTGTGTTTGTCCACATTGTGATGCACACACCATGTCGAGTAGACACATCACAAATGTAGGATTAGTTTGGAGAGTCAAAAACATCGACACTGCAGTGTTGAGCGTGAGCCCCGCCCACTGCAGACCTCCTATATATTCTCCTCCTGTTCGAAACGGCTCAGTACTCTCCGGCAGTCGAATGGAGCACATCCTGCTGTGGAGACAAATAGAGAAGCCGTAAGTCTCGGGGATTAGAAGTGCCCCACCTACTAGGGAATTAGGAGTGTCCCAGTAGGCATAGACTTGCAGTGAAAAAGACGATTTTGTCCTGCAATCAGTGCAAAGCCAGCCTGAAGAGGTCAAGAGACCGAAACGCGTCGCTGGATGGCAGGGCCAGTCATGCCCGTCACTAATTTGGCTGTGAGTGTCTGACGCAGCATGCGCATCTTTCGGGGTCTTCGGGGGGTTCCGGGGTTGGTGTGGGCGTCGCCCGGGCGGGCTGCAGACGGACTGTGCATTCCCCTTCCCCCAATCCTAACCCTAACCCGAATCCTAACCAAGCCTGTGCCTCCAGTCCGTCTGGGTGGCGTCCCATCATTCGTGGGCCTTCTGGGGACTTTGTTGTGGTGTGTGTGTTGTTTGGGGCCCACAAGTTGATTACCGAAACTTGTTTCAGACACATCACTAAACAGGAATGGGAGAAAGATCAAAGCAAACATTTTAATGCTTTAAATAAACACCATGATACTTACCTGTGTGTTTGTCCACATTGTGATGCACACACCATGTCGAGTAGACACATCACAAATGTAGGATTAGTTTGGAGAGTCAAAAACATCGACACTGCAGTGTTGAGCGTGAGCCCCGCCCACTGCAGACCTCCTATATATTCTCCTCCTGTTCGAAACGGCTCAGTACTCTCCGGCAGTCGAATGGAGCACATCCTGCTGTGGAGACAAATAGAGAAGCCGTAAGTCTCGGGGATTAGAAGTGCCCCACCTACTAGGGAATTAGGAGTGTCCCAGTAGGCAAAGACTCGCAGTTAAAAAGATGTTTACATCCTGCAATCACTGCAAAGCCAGCCTGAAGAGGTCAAGAGACCGAAACGCGTCGCTGGATGGCAGGACCAGTCATGTCCGCTACTAATTTGGCTGTTGGTGTCTGACGCAGCATGCGCACCTTTCAGGGTCTTCGGGGGGTTCCGGGGTTGGTGTGGGCGTCGCCCGGGCGGGCTGCAGACGGACTGTGCATTCCCCTTCCCCCAATCCTAACCCTAACCATAATCCTAACCAAGCCTGTGCCTCCAGTCCGTCTGGGTGGCGTCCCATCATTCGTGGGCCTTCTGGGGACTTTGTTGTGGTGTGTGTGTTGTTGGGGGGCCACAAGTTGAGTACCGAAACTTGTTTTAGACACAACAATAAACAGGAGTCGGAGAAACATCAAAGCAAACATTTTAATGCTTTCAAAAAACACCATAATACTTACCTGTGTGTTTGTCCACGTTGTGATGCACATTGTATGTCGAGTAGACACATCACAACTGTAGGATTAGTTTGGAGAAGTCAAACATCGACGCTGCAGTGTTGAGCTGGAGCCCCGCCCACTGCAGACCTCCCTATATATTCTCCTCCTGCTCAAAACGGCTCAGTACTCTCCAGCAGTTGAATGGAGCACATCCTGCTGTAGAGAAAGATAGAGAAGCCGTAAAGTCTAGGGGATTAGAAGTGCCCCACCTACTAGGGAATTAGAAGTGTCCCAGTAGGCAAAGACTCGCAGTTAAAAAGATGTTTACATCCTGCAATCACTGCAAAGCCAGCCTGAAGAGGTCAAGAGACCGAAACGCGTCGCTGGATGGCAGGACCAGTCATGTCCGCTACTAATTTGGCTGTTGGTGTCTGACGCAGCATGCGCACCTTTCAGGGTCTTCGGGGGGTTCCGGGGTTGGTGTGGGCGTCGCCCGGGCGGGCTGCAGACGGACTGTGCATTCCCCTTCCCCCAATCCTAACCCTAACCATAATCCTAACCAAGCCTGTGCCTCCAGTCCGTCTGGGTGGCGTCCCATCATTCGTGGGCCTTCTGGGGACTTTGTTGTGGTGTGTGTGTTGTTGGGGGGCCACAAGTTGAGTACCGAAACTTGTTTTAGACACAACAATAAACAGGAGTCGGAGAAACATCAAAGCAAACATTTTAATGCTTTCAAAAAACACCATAATACTTACCTGTGTGTTTGTCCACGTTGTGATGCACATTGTATGTCGAGTAGACACATCACAACTGTAGGATTAGTTTGGAGAAGTCAAACATCGACGCTGCAGTGTTGAGCTGGAGCCCCGCCCACTGCAGACCTCCCTATATATTCTCCTCCTGCTCAAAACGGCTCAGTACTCTCCAGCAGTTGAATGGAGCACATCCTGCTGTAGAGAAAGATAGAGAAGCCGTAAAGTCTAGGGGATTAGAAGTGCCCCACCTACTAGGGAATTAGAAGTGTCCCAGTAGGCAAAGACTCGCAGTTAAAAAGATGTTTACATCCTGCAATCACTGCAAAGCCAGCCTGAAGAGGTCAGGAGAACGAAACGCGTCGCTGGATGGCAGGACCAGTCATGTCCGCTACTAATTTGGCTGTTGGTGTCTGACGCAGCATGCGCACCTTTCAGGGTCTTCGGGGGGTTCCGGGGTTGGTGTGGGCGTCGCCCGGGCGGGCTGCAGACGGACTGTGCATTCCCCTTCCCCCAATCCTAACCCTAACCATAATCCTAACCCTAACCCTAACCCTAACCCTAACCCTAACCCTAACCCTAACCCTAACCCTAACCCTAACCCTAACCCTAACCCTAACCCTAACCCTAACCCTAACCCTAACCCTAACCCTAACCCTAACCCCACGCCTGACTCGTCTGCTGCGGGGCCCACGCCTGACTCATCTGCTGCGGCGCCCACGCCTGACTCGTCTGCTGCGGCGCCCATGCCTGACTCGTCTGCTGCGGCGCCCACGCCTGGTCTGCTGCGGCGCCCACGCCTGACTCGTCTGCTGCGGCGCCCACGCCTGACTCGTCTGCTGCGGCCCCCACGCCTGACTCGTCTGCTGCGGCCCCCACGCCTGACTCGTCTGCTGCGGCCCCCACGCCTGACTCGTCTGCTGCGGGGCCCACGCCTGACTCGTCTGCTGCGGCGCCCACGCCTGACTCGTCTGCTGCGGCGCCCACGCCTGACTCGTCTGCTGCGGCCCCCACGCCTGACTCGTCTGCTGCGGGGCCCACGCCTGACTCGTCTGCTGCGGCGCCCACGCCTGACTCGTCTGCTGCGGCGCCCACGCCTGACTCGTCTGCTGCGGCGCCCACGCCTGACTCGTCTGCTGCGGCGCCCACGCCTGACTCGTCTGCTGCGGCGCCCACGCCTGACTCGTCTGCTGCGACGCCGCCGCCTGTCTCGTCTGCTGCGACGCCGCCGCCTGTCTCTGCGACGCCGCCGCCTGTCTCCGCGACGACGCCGCCTGTCTCCGCGACGACGCCGCCTGTCTCCGCGACGACGCCGCCTGTCTCCACGACGACGCCGCCTGTCTCCACGACGACGACGCCGGTCTCCACGACGACGACGATGCCACCTGATTCGGCTGCAGCAACCGCCCCGTCTTCGCCTGCTGCTTTCGGGCCTGCTTTGGCTGCAGTCCCCGCACCCTCGTCTGCAGCTTCCAAGCCTGCCATGACGACGGCGCTGAAGCGCCAAGACTTTCACGGCAGCGGCGTTCCATCCGCCGCCGCCACCTGGCTTGTTCTCGGTGGATTCGGGGACATGCGACCTGGCGACCCTCCATCGTGTCCTCCCTCCGCCCTGCCTTCATGTTTGGACTTTTTTGTGTGGGGGGGTTCATACTGGGACATCTGGGATCTGTCCGTTAGGGGGAGGCTAATGTCATGGTCCACGTCTTCGACCATGTCATATTCTGGTTTTGTTTCTGTTTTGTTATCATCCTGTGTTGTATTCGACGTCTTTGGTTCCCGGTAGCACTTCCTGTTTGGTTTCTGTTGTCATGGTTACTCATTTAGTGTCACCTGTTTCTTGTTTGTCGTCACGCACCTGATTTAATTAGTTATCTCCTTATTTAAGACCGCCCTTGTTTGTCATTCATTCTCGGACTATAGTTTGCTTCACGCAACAAGTGACATCTCTCTTCCCGCATTGTGGTAACTATCTTTTTTCACCCTATTAGCTTCCATGCTATTTTGTTTGTTTACTTGTCCCTAGTTTACATACTAGCGCTTTCTGTTCATTCTAGCTTCCACGCTAGTTCTGTTTGTTTTGTCTTTAGTGCCTATGTGCCAGTATTTCTGTTATTAGTTTGTTCTTGTAGTTAGGAATAAATCATCATTCCTACCTCAACGCTGTGTTCCATCTCTGCTGCACCACGAGAACGCAAACACACGCCACGATGCCACCCAGACGTCACACATATATATATATACATATATATATACATATATATATATATATATATATATATTATATAGATTGATAGATATAATATATAAAGCCAGAGGAAATTTAGAAAGAACATGACAACCTCCCACATTCTAAAATACATTATAAAAACGATTAACATCAAAGACAAAAATAATATCATGAGTGTAATATTTATTTTGTTTCTTTTTTTTCTTTCTTTATGATACGTTGTTTCAATACATTGTTAAATATTTTAATATTTTTAGGAAAATAAGTTTTATGTCTGTTTTGAAAATTAGAAATGGACAAGTTTACTTTTATTTTCACAATAAGTAAATAGTATATAATAAAATAGTTTTACCGGTGGTGGAAAGGGGAACTACCAAACATTTGGAGTGAATTTGGCGGCGGCGAGAGTATCTAAATCTGTTTTGGCGGTTGAGCATAAGCTGTTTTGTGACTGGATGGAGATGGAAGGGGATAGTGACGGGATGTATGAGGATAGTATGGAAATGGATAGGACTAGAGGGGAGAGAGGAAAGAAGGGGAGAGGAGGGAGTGAAGGAAAGGCGAGTACTAAAAGAGTGCATGAAGACGATGAAGAGGTTGATAAGAGGAAAAGGGTTATGATGGATGAATATAAGATCATTTATACATTTAAATCAAACCAAGATATGAATGACATTAGTTTGATGACTCTGGTTAAGGGATTAAAGAAGGACATTGGAGAGGTGGAGATAGCGAAGGTGCTCAGGGACGGACGGCTGTTGATTAAATGCAAAAATGGAGAGCAAAAGAACAAAGCAATGCGATTGCAAAAACTGTGCAACAAAATAATAAAGGAAAAAATCGAAGTGGGAGAACGGAAGGGGGCAAGAGGAGTCGTGACAGGACTCCCAAGAGGAGAACATTTAGATGATCTGAAAAGAGAAATAAAATGAGGAACTCTCACTATGATGAAAAGATTGATGGCATTTAGGAACGGTGAAAAGACTGAGAGTGAATCCGTGCTAGTGCAATTTGCAGAGGAGGTCCTACCAGAGAGAATCATGATTGGGTATCTAAGCTTCTATGTTAGAGCTTACGTGCCACCCCCAGTACGTTGTTTCAAGTGCCAACACTATGGGCACATAGTAGTGTGTGTCATGTTAAGATGAGATGTGGAAGTTGTGGAGGGGAGCATGAATATGGACAATGTGGAGAAAATGAACAGGTCAAGTGTTGTAATTGTGGCGGGAATCACACAGCAGCGTATGGGGGCTGCATCATAAGAAAACAGGCAACAGAAGTACAGCAAATCAGAGTTGAACGAAATATTACTTATGCAGAGGCAGTTAAAATAAGAAATCAAGAAAGTGCAGAACAGGACAGAAGTGAAAATAGTTCAAGAAATAAAAAACAAGAGGCAGCAAATACAGGAATTTCCATGGATAAACTAGTTGTATTCCTGGCTTATGTAATAAATTGTACAGAACAGGCTAGAAACAAGACTGAGAAAATCAAAATAATTGTCAAAGCAGCAGCAAAGTTTTTAAATTTAAAATAATTATCCTGGGAACAGGTGCAAGGTGAGCTACAGAGAGTAGACGAGACCGAGTCATGTGACCACAATCCAACGCCATGTTAATTGTTCAGTGGAATGCCAGAAGTCTGATAGCAAACGGACAGGAATTAAAGGGATATATTAATAATATGAAAAATAAACCACATATAATATGTATTCAAGAAACATGGCTGAAGCCAAAATTAAACTTTATAATAAAAGGATATATAACGATACGTAAAGATAGGAATGATGGGCAAGGAGGAGGATGTGCCATATTTATTAAGGAAGATATGCATTATTCAATATTAAAAGTAAAACAAGAACTAGAGATAGTAGGAGTAGAAGTATGGAATAATAAAGAAAGATACAAAGTACTAAACTTCTATAATCCATGCAAGAAATTAGAAATTCACCAACTAGCAACAATAATGGAGCACTGGAGTGGCAATATTATTTGGTGTGGTGACTTTAATGCACATAGCACAATGTGGGGTGAAAGGGATGACTGGAATGGGGAAACATTGGAAGCACTTTTGGAGGAAAAAGAAGTGGTGTGTGTGAATGATGGGTCGGGAACAAGGTTAGATGTCGTCACGGGTAAAGAAACAGCAATAGATTTAACACTAGTGTCACAAGGGTTAGCAGGAAAGGTGGAGTGGGAAGTAAATAAATACAGCACAATGGGAAGTGATCACTATCCAATCTTCATTCACATAAACATAAATCATAGGACAGAAAGCACTAGGATAGAAGGAAGATGGAAGTATAATCATGGTGACTGGGGGAAATTTAGGGAAATTACCGACATAACTTTAAAGGAAGTAGATATAAATCAAGATATTGAACAATTAAATACAGATATTACGGGGTGCATAATAGAAGCAGCCGAACAGAGCATACCAAGGAATAGTATAGGGAGAAGAAGGAAGATAGTGCCGTGGTGGACACAAGAGTGCACAGATGCAATACAAGAACGGAATAGAGCATTTAGAATATTGAGAAGAACACATCATTTCCAAGACATGATCCAGTATAAAAGGCATCAAGCTAGAGTAAGGTATGTTATTAAAAAAACAAGAAAACACCATTGGAGAACTTTTTGTGAAACACTAAATAGAACTACTCCTTTAAGCCAAGTGTGGGGAATGATCAAGAGAATGTCAGGGCTCAGAAAAGAACATAAAAATCATGTGATGAAAGATGGAATGCGGAGTGTGGTAGGAAATAAAGAAAAAGCAGAACTTTTAGCAAAAACCTTTGTTAAAGTGCACAGTAATGATAATTTGAAAAATGTAGAAAAACAAAAGAGAGAAGAAACAATTAGTGTAAATATTGAGGAAATGAAGGAAGACAACGATAATAGTTTTACCAACACTATGGATATGACATTTTCTTTGGATGAAATGGTTCGAATTTTAAAAAAAGTTAAAAATACGACGGCAGGGAAAGACCTGGTGAGTTATCAAATGATCAAAAATTTAGGTAGCATCGACAAAGAAGTGGTCTTGAAATTATATAATAGGATATATGAAGAAGGAAAATGAGCAGCTGAGTGGAAAACAGCTGTAATAATTCCAATATGCAAGCCAGGGAAAGATCCGGAAGAGGCAGGAAATTATAGGCCGATTGCATTGACCTCAAATTTGGGCAAAGTAATGGAAAAAATGATTAATGAAAGATTAATATATTATTTAGAGTCAAAAGAAATTATAAAAAACTACCAAAGTGGTTTTCGCAAAGCAAGAAGCACAAATGACCCAGCAGTGCAGCTGGAAGAGGAAATTAGAAAGGGACAAATAAATAAAGAAATTATAATTGCGGTATTTTTTGACATAGAGAAAGCGTATGATATGTTGTGGAAACAGGGGTTGCTGATGAAACTAAATAGGATTGGGATTAGAGGAAGAATGTACAGATGGATAAAAGACTTTTTAACAAGTAGAACATTATTAGTAAAGATAGAAAATGAATATAGTAGAGAATACAAAGTGGAAAATGGGACCCCACAAGGGAGTATAATAAGTCCAGTACTATTTTCCATCATGATAAATGAAGTTTTTAGTGAAGTGGAAGGGTTAGTGGAGGTGGCATTGTTTGTGATGATGGAGTGATGTGGAAGAGAGGTAGAAATACAAATTATATAGAAAAGAAGATTCAAAAAGCGGTAAATAATGTTCAAGACTGGGGGACGGCTTGGGGTTTAAGATTCTCTGTTGGAAAGACAAAAGTCATACATTTTACGAAGAGGAAAGTACAAAACAAGCTCCAAATAAAACTCTATGGAGAAAACATAGAAGAGGTACAAGTTTTTAAATATTTAGGAATATGGTTTGATAAAAATATGAACTGGTCAACCCACATCAGCAAGATAATGGAGAAAAGTAAAAAGGTGTTAAATATAATGAGGGCTTTGAGGGGTAAAGATTGGGGGGCTGATAGGTTGACATTGAAAACAATATATATCACTTTAATTCCATCTGGTATCGACTACGGATGCATTATTTATCGATCTGCTTCAAAAACTCTACTTGAGAAAATAGACCGGATCCAGTCGCAGGCGTTAAGATTATGTTGTGGAACTACTAAATCTACTCCAGTGGCAGCATTACAAGTAGAAATGAATGAAAAACATTTGGACATGAGGAGAGATCAACTCTCAGCAGTTTATTGGGCAAACTTAAAAGGATCCAAGCAAGGACATCCAACCCGTCAAGTGCTAATAAACTGCCAAGAAAAAGGGAAGAAAAAAATGAATAGTTTTGGGTGGATAATAGGAGATATATGTAAAAAAACACAAATTGACAATATTAAAGTGAGCCCTACAGTACCAATTCCTGCAATACCACCGTGGATGTATGAAAACCCAAAGGTAGACATGCAGTTACTGAAGAATAGACATTTAAATAGTTACCAAATAGAACAATGGATTGAGGAAATGTTTTTTGACAACATCATGATATACACAGATGCATCAAAAACTATAAATAGTAAAGTAGGAGCTGCTGCAGTTATCCCACAGAGAAATATAGTGTTGAATAAAAGAATTAGTGATAAACTATCTGTTTTTACGGGGGAATTGGTAGCAATTTATATGGCAGTTAACTGGATAGAGGAAAACAAAGCTAGGAAAGTAGTCGTGTGCTCGGACTCCAGCAGTGCATTGACGAGCATAAAAAACATAACATCAGAAACAAGACTAGATATAGTTTATGAAATAGTTCAGGCAATCTACAGAATAAATAAAGCGGGAGGTGTGGTAACATTTCTCTGGGTTCCTGCTCATGTAGGAGTTGAGGGAATTGAGTTAGCTGATAGATACGCAAAACAAGCAAGCACTAAAACAGAAGTAAACATGGAGATTAAGCACAGTAAAGAAGAAGTGAAGAGCATAATTAAGATAGAACACAATAAAAAGTGGCAGGATAATTGGAATAAGGAAACAAAAGGTAGAGAGTTTTACAAAGTCCAGAGGAGAGTAGGTGTCATGAGAGGAGGGGGTAGAAATAGGAAGGAAGAAGACATTATTACTAGAATGAGATTAGGGCATACATATCTAAATAGTTCACTAAAATTGATAGGCAAACATACTACAGGGCTGTGTGATTCTTGCCACCAGATAGAAAATGTTGACCATGTCTTAATACAATGTAGGAAATACAATAGAGAAAGAGAAATACTGGAAAATAAGTTAGCAAAAGAAAATATTAGGTTAGAAGTGGGAGATATATTAGGATTGCATTCAGAAAACATAGGATATAAAGCAATATAAACATATTTAAAAAACACTGGGTTAAGTAAAAGAATATAGAGTAGGGATCCACCTCGGTCCACACTCCATTACAGTAGGTGGCGCTAATGCACACCAGAAGGTTGCTTGCCAACCGCCATAAAAACAAAGGAAGAAGAAGAAGAAGGTGGTGGAAAGCTGGTTGTACTTATTCCTCTCGCGAGATTTGGAAAAGAGCTGCTTACTTGTTTCTCTCGCGAGATCTGACAACACTGCGCGCGAACCAAACACGGCGAGGATAAAGCAAGATGGCGTCTGACGGTGAAGACGTTATTGCAGTCGTCACAGTTCAGTGTTCTTAATCTGTGCCTCCATGTGCACATATATGTCCTTTATTACACTCTAGTAAATAGAGTAAACATCGTTAATAACTGTTTGCATCCGGTTATATTAGTCTGAGCGCACTTTGATGCTTCTCGAGCTAGCTTAGCCTGCTAGTTAGCTTAGCTTGTTAGCTGCTAACAAAGAGAGGCGGAAGTGATCAAAACACATCACTAAGTAGAGATCAAATGTGAGTGTAAAGTGTTGTGATTGTGTGAAAATGTGCCAAAGAACCATAGCAGAGTACAAAGAGGAGCTTTGTCCAACAAAAGAGCAGAAGGAGCGACAACATGAAAAACCTCAAGTTGTGTTACACAGAACAGGTTTGTTTACTTCTTACTCTCACATCTTTACTAACTTTATTTTTATTTTTAACACACATCTTGAATAGGTTGTCTATAGGAAGATGAATTGTCATGTGAGGATGATATACTGATTGTTTTATGTTGTTCATAAAAACGAGACAGTTTCAGACACAATATTTATGAGAGGTTGATGTTTGTAACAATGTGTATCAACATGTTTACACAAAACTCACAGTCACCGGGGGAATATTCCAGAGAGCTGGTTAAGCGCAAAGTCCTGAGTATGCAAAGCTCGAGAGTTTTATCTCCAAAAACAAGAGAGGTAAGACAAAGTCAGAGTCAGTTACCATGGTTATTGACACTGTAAAACTAGCCTGATAGCTGGCAGGTTTGACAAGTTATTTATGTGTGCAAAAGCTATATGATTAGAATGTAATTTTCCAGCATGATCTGGCACCTGCCCAAAGTGCCAAAACCACCAGTAACTGGTGTATTGACCATGGCATTACTGTCCAACTCCCCTGACCTGAACCCCGTAGAGAATTTGTGGGGTATTGTGAAGAAGAAGAAGCTGAGAGACACCAGACCCAATAATACAAATGAGGTAAAGGCCGCTATTGAAGCATCCTGGGCATCCATAACATCTCAGCTGATGGCGTTGCGAAGTTGGGAGAGTGGCTGTGCCTGCAATCAGAGGGTTACTGGTTCAATCCCCTCCTTGTACCATCCTAGTCACGTCCGTTGTGTCTTTGAGTAATACACTTCACCCTTGCTCCTGATGGGTCCTGGTTAGCGCCTTGCATGGCAGCTCCCTCCATCAGTGTGTGAATGTATGTGTGAATGGGCGAATGGCTGAAAATAGTTGCAAAGCGCTTTGGGCTCCTTAAAAAAGGTTAGAAAAGCGCTATACAAGTAGAACTATTTACCATTTATCAGCTATGTCACAGGCTGATTGCCTCCATGCCACGCCGCATTGATGCAGTATTCAGTGCACAAGGAATCCCAACCAAGTACTGAGTCCATTAATTGGCATTTTCAAATGTTTGATTTTGTTTTGCTCTTATTAATCTTTTTTTTTTTTTTTTACTTGGTCCGAGGAAATATTCTAGTTTTTTGAGATAGGATTTTTGAGTTTTCTTAAGTTGTATGCCATTATCAGCAATATTAAAATAATAAAAGGTTTGCAATATTTCAGTTGGTGTATAATGAATCCAGAATGTATGACATTTTCAAAATTCTAGTTGCATTACAGAAAATAAAAGGACTTTATCAAAAAATTCTAATTTTCTGAGACAGTCCTGTAGTAGTTAAAATAAATAAATGATAAATGGGTTGTACTTGTATAGCGCTTTTCTACCTTCAAGGTACTCAAAGCGCTTTGACACTACTTCCACATTTACCCATTCACACACACATTCACACACTGATGGAGGGAGCTGCCATGCAAGGCGCCAACCAGCACCCATCAGGAGCAAGGGTGAAGTGTCTTGCTCGGGACACAACGGACGTGACGAGGTTGGTTCTAGGTGGGATTTGAACCCGTGCCCCTCGGGTTGCGCACGGCCACTCTCCCACTGCGCCACGCCGTCCCTAAAATGTCTTTTGTTTGTGTCCTGTAGACATCCATCAGCTGATGGAACACCAAGAAGAATGTCTCCCTCATCTGCAGGGGGACAGTTTCACACATCCACAGCCCTCACATTTTAAAGAGGAAGAGGAGGGAGAGTGTCCTGTAGGGCAGGAGGAGGCTGATGTCAGCAAGTTTCCACTGACTGTTGTCTCTGTGAAGACTGAAGAGCATGAAGACAAACCACCTGAGTCCTCACAGCTTCATCACAGTCCAAGTAAGCACAACATCCACATATCATCTAATACAATGTTTGTGACACATGTTCATCCGGGGGCCACATTTATCACTAAAGATGGAGATATATTTGCTTTTTAACACCACCATTTAAAAATCAATCATCAACAGTGTAATTGCTGGGGTGTAACCATGTGACCTAGAGGCCGTCCTTCTAACCTCACGTGGTCAAATGAAGGCAAACATTCAATATGGCTACTGTTTATTTACCTTTAGCAGCACATATGTCAGCATATTTCAAAGGTTTAGTGGTGAAGATAAGAGATGTATACCAGTTACCATTTTTTTAGTACTGGTTCCTAATTATGTCGTCCATGAGGACCGTGAAGATTCTGGACTAACGACACAACTATTTGTATTTTTAATTCCAGCTGACTGAGGTAACTATGACACGTTGTCACATTGAGTTCAGCTGCCGCTGCTACACATTACAATCAGCTTTGAATAATGACAAATAAGGAAGCAACAAAAGTTTGATGTGTGTGTTATTGACAAGAAGAGAAGATTTCACCCTGTACTGCACGCATAGTTGACTTCTTTAAGACTTCAAATAAACAGCTGTTGATAAACGACTTCCCTGATGTTACAGAAAATCATGTTGGAGGTGTTCAACCTCTTGTGCTAATAGGAATGCTATTTAAAATGCCTTTTTTTCCACTTTTATTAGTTCCACAAATTACATGCAGTACCGATAAATACTGGTATCAATAAGGAATATCAATTAGGGTATCATATCGATAAATTCTCAGCGATTAACATCTCTACTGAAGATACAAGCCAGATATCTTTAAAAAATATATTCAACTTTTATTTGGATTTAGTAACTTCTCTGCTGTCTATCAATGTCTCAATCAATGTAGATTATTAGTACTAATTAGCAAAGTTTTGTTGTCTCTCTAAAGTATTTATTTTGACAGCCCCCTCACGGTAAAGTTGTCGGAGTGCAAACTGAGGCAGTATTTGTGACTGATAAAACTTTCGGCGAATCAAAATTTAAGAAATTGCACCGGAAAAATCATTACTTTTGAAGACGGCCAATAAAAACACAATCAAAATCAGAAATACTTTAATAATTCCAGGGGGAGAAAATAAAGTTTTCCGCACAATCCCATTCAAGAGCAGACCAACATTACAGGGAGACAGAACAGGATCGCTGACGGGTCTTACAACTTCCGGCGCCCCTTTCAAAAAAAGGGAGAAACAGGGGAGGAGGGGGGAGAAAAAAAATTCAATCTCAGCCTGATCATCAGCGATGACAGCGTGGAGAGGGTCTCTGACTTCCGCTTCCTGGGAGTCCACCTGGCCGACGACCTATCCAGGAGCACCAACACCACGGCTACCATCAAGAAGGCACACCAGAGACTGCACTTTCTGAGAATACTGAGGAACAAGCACCTCTCTCAGGAACTGCTGGTGTCATTCTACTGGTGCTCCATTGAGAGCATCCTGCCCTACTGCATCTGCGTGTGCTTCAGCAGCTGCTTGGCCGCAGAGAGAACGGCGCTCCAGAGGGTCATAAAGACCGCCCAGAAGATCATCGGATGCCCCCTCCCCTCCCTGGCTGACCTGTACAGCTCCCGCTGTCTCAGGAAAGCAGAGAGCATCCTGAAAGACCCACTCCACCTAGAACTGCAAGTACCTGGGCGAGTCTTAATTTGGCAGTTTGTCATTGAAAGCCTTGCTAGTCTAGGTCTTGAGGATTGTAGCTTTGCTTGTTTTGTGGCCGTCATCCTCGGTTCTATGTTCTTTACAGGTACAAAAATTGATGGAATGATCACTTAAGCCGCATACAGTAGTTCCACTTGTGGTGATCTGAGACTGGTCAGAAGTAACAAGGAGGTTTATGAAGGTTTAAAAGGACTCACTCACCCTGGTAGTTTGCTTAATGAGCTAAGTGAGACAATGTTGGTGGCACAACTTAGTGAAGGTTTTAAAAATGGGTGCATCCTTTCAGGACATATCTGTGTTCCAGTCCCCAAGAAGATGTAAACCTGTATCAACATGTTTACACAAAACTCACACACTCACCAAGTACATTTTATACTGTAATCAAATCTAATAATTTCCCTTCCTGACTCTGACCTACATGCATCAATAAGTGAAAGTAAACATTTATTTTCAATAACCAAAGTAGTCAACACTTGATTTATTAGAAGAACATAAAGGTGACTGACTTTCCTTCAGCGTGTCGTAGATGGTCTCCAATACCAAAAGAGGAATTGTTAATGAAGATACTCCATAAAAAAGCACATAGTAAAACATGTTTTTGGTAAAAGTTCCTTTCGGCCCAGCCAACAAAATGACCACCAAAACGTATTTTGCATGATAACAAAAACAAACGATGAATGTTTTTTTTAAGTGATTTTGGTATTAGATTTTTTCTTATTTCCATGATATTGAAGTTATGTTAATGACAATGTCATTAAAATATTATCGTTAAGTTTAGAGATAAAGATTAGGTGTAATAGACCGTATACAGAATTAACTATTTACACACTTTACATCAGTGAAGTTAAGAATGCCTCAATCAATGCTGCCTCGTATTTATAAAAACTTTTCAAATTGCCCCCCATTAAATTTCCAAGTCTGTTTTTGTACTCACTGTACCACTTTTGAATTAATTTTAGGAAAAAAGGATGTATTTCCTGTGTTTTTATTGGTTGTTTTGCTACACACTTTTAACACAACACAGGAAAGAACACAAATAATGTCATTGTGTTAACAGTGTCAGTTCAAAACTATTTCTATTCTCTCTTTATCTTATTTACTTATTTACCCAACAGATGTCCAGCAGCCCCCTCACATTAAAGAGGAAGAGGAGGATCCACAGTCCCCACACATTAAAGAGGAAGAGGAGGAAGTGTGGATCAGTCAGGAGGGAGAGTGTCCTGTAGGGCAGGAGGAGGCTGATGTCAGCAAGTTTCCACTGACTGTTGTCTCTGTGAAGACTGAAGAGCATGAAGACAAACCACCTGAGTCCTCACAGCTTCATCACAGTCCAAGTAAGCACAACATTTTATTCTCAGGGCATTCAATCCATCACAACTGGACTCTTCACTTTGTCTTACAAGACCTTTGTCCTCTCATCCAAGTAGGCTTCATCACTTCATGTTCATACACTTCAAGTCTTAAATCTAATCATTGGAATTTAGAGGAGATCTGCACTTTTTTGAGGAATTTTTCTATTTTTCACAATCATTATGAAAGACACAACGGTTGATATATTTACACAAAAAAAATCACATTCTAACTGGGCTGGGCGATATGGCCTTTTAATATCTCAATATTTTTAGTCCACATCACGATACACCATATATATATGTGGATATTTTGCGTTAGCCTTGAATGAACACTTGATGCATATAATCACAGCAGTATGATGATTCTATGTGTCTACATTCAAACATTCTTCTTCATACTGCATTCATATATGCTACTTTTAAACTTTCATGAAGAGAGGGAAACCACAACTAAGTCAAATTAGCAAAAGTGTATTTATTAAACAGTTATTAAGCAGTGGCACAAACATTCATGTCATTTCCAAAGCAGAAAGTGCAAGATTGTCAGAGACATTTCAAAACAAGCTATTAGTGCACTTTTGTGCATGATGTCACTAAGATGAAATATCAAAACAACACTCAATTAAAGTGCACTTTTTGTACAGAAGGCGACTACAATAGTTTAAAACAAATAAAGTGCACTTTTGTGCAGGATGTCACACAAGATATTTCAATAACTGTCAAATGAAAATGTGCTGCATAATAGGAAATCAAATAGTGTATGTCCTTCACTATGTGGTAGGTTCCTGCGGACGTTATCTCCTTCTGTTGTTGACCAGTTTTTTCATACGGTGTTGATGTGGAAATGGTTGCTTGGGCATTTTGTGGGTGTGGCACCAAACTGAGATGTTGACATGCAGAGTTTCAAGCACTCCTCATTCTCTAGCGGGTGACTTTTCAAATGATGCTACACATTAGCAGTGCTGCAACTTTTTGTAGCAACGCTTTTGCCGCATACTTGACATTACGGTTGCCTGTTCAAAATCTTCCCGCTTGAAGCCAAACCACCGCCAGACAATGGACCCTGTGCCGTTTTTCTTGAAAATTTATTATTCCTTCATTTGTTACCAGACTAGCACCTTCTTTCTCTCGTATTACCACTAGCACCACCCCGTTAGCATCACAGCTAACGTTACCATGCCGCTACCTGTCTGCTCTGCGAGGGCGTATGACGTTGCACGCGCGACAATATGTGACGTATGTGAGAAGGTGTGCTTGTTTTATGTCTCTGTGAGAAGGAGAGACAAGAAAGAGTGAGAAGAGGATGTAGTGTAATGCCCGCGGCTAAAAGCAACTGCGTGAGAACATATACTCCAATACTGACAATATAGTCATTTTCTATATCGCACAGAGACAAACCCACAATATATGGAGTATATTCCATATATCGCCCAGCCCTAATTCTAACTCATAAATGTAAATAAAAGTCCACTTGCAATGGAGCCAATGGGAGGTCCTCTCTAACCATCCAAAAAAGGCCGACAATACTCCATTTGCATTTTGTGGCTTGAATATCGACAAAGTATTAGTTGAGTTTGAGTTTATTTGGAACATGCAAGCATACAACATGATACATCACACATGCATGCATACAACATGATACATCACACATGCATGCATACAACATGATACATCACACATGCATGCATACAACATGATACATCACACATGCATGCATACAACATTATACATCACACATGCATGCATACAACATGATACATCACACATGCATGCATACAACATGATACATCACACATGCATGCATACAACATGACACATCACACATGCATGCATACAACATGATACATCACACATGCATGCATACAACATGATACATCACACATGCATGTATACAACATGATACATCACACATGCATGCATACAACATGATACATCACACATGCATGCATACAACATGATACATCACACATGCATGCATACAACATGATACATCACACATGCATGCATACAACATGATACATCACACATGCATGCATACAACATGATACATCACACATGCATGCATACAACATGATACATCACACATGCATGCATACAACATGATACATCACACATGCATGCATACAACATGACACATCACACATGCATGCATACAACATGATACATCACACATGCATGCATACAACATGATACATCACACATGCATGCATACAACATGATACATCACACATGCATGCATACAACATGATACATCACACATGCATGTATACAACATGATACATCACACATGCATGCATACAACATGATACATCACACATGCATGCATACAACATGATACATCACACATGCATGCATACAACATGATACATCACACATGCATGCATACAACATGATACATCACACATGCATGTATACAACATGATACATCACACATGCATGCATACAACATGATACATCACATATGCATGCATACAACATGATACATCACACATGCATGCATACAACATGATACATCACACATGCATGCATACAACATGATACATCACACATGCATGCATACAACATGATACATCACACATGCATGCATACAACATGATACATCACACATGCATGCATACAACATGATACATCACACATGCATGCATACAACATGATACATCACACATGCATGCATACAACATGATACATCACACATGCATGCATACAACATGATACATCACACATGCATGTATACAACATGATACATCACACATGCATGCATACAACATGATACATCACACATGCATGCATACAACATGATACATCACACATGCATGCATACAACATGATACATCACACATGCATGCATACAACATGATACATCACACATGCATGTATACAACATGATACATCACACATGCATGCATACAACATGATACATCACACATGCATGCATAAAACATGATACATCACACATGCATGCATACAACATGATACATCACACATGCATGCATACAACATGATACATCACACATGCATGCATACAACATGATACATCACACATGCATGCGTACAACATGATACATCACACATGCATGCGTACAACATGATACATCACACATGCATGCGTACAACATGATACATCACACATGCATGCATACAACATGATACATCACACATGCATACAACATGATACATCACACATGCATGCATACAACATGATACATCACACATGCATGCATACAACATGATACATCACACATGCATGCATACAACATGATACATCACACATGCATGCATACAACATGATACATCACACATGCATGCATACAACATGATACATCACACATGCATACAACATTATACATCACACATGCATGCATACAACATGATACATCACACATGCATACAACATTATACATCACACATGCATGCATACAACATGATACATCACACATGCATACAACATTATACATCACACATGCATGCATACAACATGATACATCACACATGCATGCATACAACATGATACATCACACATGCATGTATACAACATGATACATCACACATGCATGCATACAACATGATACATCACACATGCATGCATACAACATGATACATCACACATGCATGCATACAACATGATACATCACACATGCATGCATACAACATGATACATCACACATGCATGCATACAACATGATACATCACACATGCATGCATACAACATGATACATCACACATGCATGCATACAACATGATACATCACACATGCATGCATACAACATGATACATCACACATGCATGCATACAACATGATACATCACACATGCATGCGTACAACATGATACATCACACATGCATGCGTACAACATGATACATCACACATGCATGCATACAACATGATACATCACACATGCATGCATACAACATGACACATCACACATGCATGCATACAACATGATACATCACACATGCATGCATACAACATGATACATCACACATACAACATGATACATCACACATGCATGCATACAACATGATACATCACACATGCATGCATACAACATGATACATCACACATGCATGCATACAACATGATACATCACACATGCATGCATACAACATGATACATCACACATGCATACAACATTATACATCACACATGCATACAACATTATACATCACACATGCATGCATACAACATGATACATCACACATGCATGCATACAACATGATACATCACACATGCATGTATACAACATGATACATCACACATGCATGCATACAACATGATACATCACACATGCATGCATACAACATGATACATCACACATGCATGCATACAACATGATACATCACACATGCATGCATACAACATGATACATCACACATGCATGCATACAATATGATACATCACACATGCATGCATACAACATGATACATCACACATGCATGCATACAACATGATACATCACACATGCATGCATACAACATGATACATCACACATGCATGCATACAACATGATACATCACACATGCATGCATACAACATGATACATCACACATGCATGCATACAACATGATACATCACACATGCATGCATACAACATGATACATCACACATGCATACAACATTATACATCACACATGCATGCATACAACATGATACATCACACATGCATACAACATTATACATCACACATGCATGCATACAACATGATACATCACACATGCATGCATACAACATGATACATCACACATGGATGTATACAACATGATACATCACACATGCATGCATACAACATGATACATCACACATACAACATGATACATCACACATGCATGTATACAACATGATACATCACACATACAACATGATACATCACACATGCATGCATACAACATGATACATCACACATGCATGCATACAACATGATACATCACACATGCATGCATACAACATGATACATCACACATGCATGTATACAACATGATACATCACACATGCATGCATACAACATGATACATCACACATGCATGCATACAACATGATACATCACACATGCATGCATACAACATGATACATCACACATGCAACATGATACATCACACATACAACATGATACATCACACATGCATGTATACAACATGATACATCACACATACAACATGATACATCACACATGCATGCATACAACATGATACATCACACATACAACATGATACATCACACATGCATGCATACAACATGATACATCACACATGCATGTATACAACATGATACATCACACATGCATGCATACAACATGATACATCACACATGCATGCATACAACATGATACATCACACATGCATGCATACAACATGATACATCACACATGCATGTATACAACATGATACATCACACATGCATGCATACAACATGATACATCACACATGCATGCATACAACATGATACATCACACATGCATGCATACAACATGATACATCACACATGCATGCATACAACATGATACATCACACATGCAACATGATACATCACACATACAACATGATACATCACACATGCATGTATACAACATGATACATCACACATACAACATGATACATCACACATGCATGCATACAACATGATACATCACACATACAACATGATACATCACACATGCATGCATACAACATGATACATCACACATGCATGTATACAACATGATACATCACACATGCATGCATACAACATGATACATCACACATGCATGCGTACAACATGATGCATCACACATGCATGCATACAACATGATACATCACACATGCATGCATACAACATGACACATCACACATGCATGCATACAACATGATACATCACACATGCATGCATACAACATGATACATCACACATACAACATGATACATCACACATGCATGCATACAACATGATACATCACACATGCATGCATACAACATGATACATCACACATGCATGCATACAACATGATACATCACACATGCATGCATACAACATGATACATCACACATGCATGCATACAACATGATACATCACACATGGATGCATACAACATGATACATCACACATGCATGCATACAACATGATACATCACACATGCATGCATACAACATGATACATCACACATGCATGCATACAACATGATACATCACACATGCATGCATACAACATGATACATCACACATGCATGCATACAACATGATACATCACACATGCATGCATACAACATGATACATCACACATGCATGCATACAACATGATACATCACACATGCATGCATACAACATGATACATCACACATGCATGCATACAACATGATACATCACACATGCATGCATACAACATGATACATCACACATGCATGCATACAACATGATACATCACACATGCATGCATACAACATGATACATCACACATGCATGCATACAACATGATACATCACACATGCATGCATACAACATGATACATCACACATACAACATGATACATCACACATGCATGCATACAACATGATACATCACACATGCATGCATACAACATGATACATCACACATGCATGTATACAACATGATACATCACACATGCATGCGTACAACATGATACATCACACATGCATGCATACAACATGATACATCACACATGCATGCATACAACATGACACATCACACATGCATGCATACAACATGATACATCACACATGCATGCATACAACATGATACATCACACATACAACATGATACATCACACATGCATGCATACAACATGATACATCACACATGCATGCATACAACATGATACATCACACATGCATGCATACAACATGATACATCACACATGCATGCATACAACATGATACATCACACATGCATGCATACAACATGATACATCACACATGCATGCATACAACATGATACATCACACATGCATGCATACAACATGATACATCACACATGCATACAACATTATACATCACACATGCATGCATACAACATGATACATCACACATGCATGCATACAACATGATACATCACACATGCATGCATACAACATGATACATCACACATGCATGTATACAACATGATACATCACACATGCATGCATACAACATGATACATCACACATGCATGCATACAACATGATACATCACACATGCATGCATACAACATGATACATCACACATGCATGCATACAACATGATACATCACACATGCATGCATACAACATGATACATCACACATGCATACAACATGATACATCACACATGCATGCATACAACATGATACATCACACATGCATGCATACAACATGATACATCACACATGCATGCATACAACATGATACATCACACATGCATACAACATTATACATCACACATGCATGCATACAACATGATACATCACACATGCATGCATACAACATGATACATCACACATGCATGCATACAACATGATACATCACACATGCATACAACATTATACATCACACATGCATGCATACAACATGATACATCACACATGCATACAACATTATACATCACACATGCATGCATACAACATGATACATCACACATGCATGCATACAACATGATACATCACACATGGATGTATACAACATGATACATCACACATGCATGCATACAACATGATACATCACACATACAACATGATACATCACACATGCATGTATACAACATGATACATCACACATACAACATGATACATCACACATGCATGCATACAACATGATACATCACACATGCATGCATACAACATGATACATCACACATGCATGCATACAACATGATACATCACACATGCATGTATACAACATGATACATCACACATGCATGCATACAACATGATACATCACACATGCATGCATACAAAATGATACATCACACATGCATGCATACAACATGATACATCACACATGCATGCATACAACATGATACATCACACATGCAACATGATACATCACACATACAACATGATACATCACACATGCATGTATACAACATGATACATCACACATACAACATGATACATCACACATGCATGCATACAACATGATACATCACACATACAACATGATACATCACACATGCATGTATACAACATGATATATCACACATACAACATGATACATCACACATGCATGTATACAACATGATACATCACACATGCATGTATACAACATGATACATCACACATACAACATAGTACATCACACATGCATGCATACAACATGATATATCACACATACAACATGATACATCACACATGCATGCATACAACATGATACATCACACATGCAACATGATACATCACACATACAACATGATACATCACACATGCATGTATACAACATGATATATCACACATACAACATGATACATCACACATGCATGTATACAACATGATACATCACACATGCATGCATACAACATGATACATCACACATGCATGCATACAACATGATACATCACACATGCATGTATACAACATGATACATCACACATGCATGCATACAACATGATACATCACACATGCATGCATACAACATGATACATCACACATGCATGCATACAACATGATACATCACACATGCATGCATACAACATGATACATCACACATGCAACATGATACATCACACATACAACATGATACATCACACATGCATGTATACAACATGATACATCACACATACAACATGGTACATCACACATGCATGCATACAACATGATATATCACACATACAACATGATACATCACACATGCATGCATACAACATGATACATCACACATGCAACATGATACATCACACATACAACATGATACATCACACATGCATGCATACAACATGATATATCACACATACAACATGATACATCACACATGCATGCATACAACATGATATATCACACATGCATGCATACAACATGATATATCACACATACAACATGATACATCACACATGCATGCATACAACATGATACATCACACATGTAACATGATACATCACACATACAACATGATACATCACACATGCATGCATACAACATGATATATCACACATACAACATGATACATCACACATGCATGCATACAACATGATATATCACACATACAACATGATACATCACACATGCATGCATACAACATGATATATCACACATACAACATGATACATCACACATACAACATGATACATCACACATACAACATGATACATCACACATGCATGCATACAACATGATACATCACACATACAACATGGTACATCACACATGCATGCATACAACATGATATATCACACATACAACATGATACATCACACATGCATGCATACAACATGATATATCACACATACAACATGATACATCACACATGCATGCATACAACATGATATATCACACATACAACATGATACATCACACATACAACATGATACATCACACATACAACATGATACATCACACATGCATGCATACAACATGATACATCACACATACAACATGATACATCACACATGCATGTATACAACATGATACATCACACATACAACATGGTACATCACACATGCATGCATACAACATGATATATCACACATACAACATGATACATCACACATGCATGCATACAACATGATACATCACACATGCAACATGTTACATCACACATACAACATGATACATCACACATGCATGTATACAACATGATATATCACACATACAACATGATACATCACACATGCATGTATACAACATGATACATCACACATGCATGCATACAACATGATACATCACACATGCATGCATACAACATGATACATCACACATGCATGTATACAACATGATACATCACACATGCATGCATACAACATGATACATCACACATGCATGCATACAACATGATACATCACACATGCATGCATACAACATGATACATCACACATGCATGCATACAACATGATACATCACACATACATGATACATCACACATGCATGCATACAACATGATACATCACACATGCATGCATACAACATGATACATCACACATGCATGCATACAACATGATACATCACACATGCAACATGATACATCACACATACAACATGATACATCACACATGCATGCATACAACATGATATATCACACATACAACATGATACATCACACATGCATGCATACAACATGATATATCACACATACAACATGATACATCACACATACAACATGATACATCACACATGCATGCATACAACATGATACATCACACATGCATGCATACAACATGATACATCACACATACATGATACATCACACATGCATGCATACAACATGATACATCACACATGCATGCATACAACATGATACATCACACATGCATGCATACAACATGATACATCACACATGCAACATGATACATCACACATACAACATGATACATCACACATGCATGCATACAACATGATATATCACACATACAACATGATACATCACACATGCATGCATACAACATGATATATCACACATACAACATGATATATCACACATACAACATGATACATCACACATGCATGCATACAACATGATATATCACACATACAACATGATATATCACACATACAACATGATACATCACACATACAACATGATACATCACACATGCATGCATACAACATGATACATCACACATACAACATGACACATCACAATTTCCAGTTTGTCTTTTCAACATGTTTGAAAAGGAGTAGGAAGAAGCAGAGCTTATTTAATCCTACCCCTTTTCTTTTACATAACAGTTGCTAAAACTTTTGTTCACTTCCAGTTCTCAATTTATTGACCATATACTCCATAAGTAATCACAATAAAAATAAATAAATAATACTCGTATGGTGAGATGAGTAAGATTATCTAGAAAATGAATGGATTGATGACATAAATTCAGAATGTTTATTATCATGGTTCTTCTTCTTTCTACTTTGTAAACACTTTAAGTTTGAAGAGTTCCTTGAAGTGGATGATATTAGTACATTGTTTGATTGCTGTGCTTAATCCATTCCATCATTTAATTCCACATCCTGATATACTGAAGGTCTTAAGTGTTGTACGTGCATACAAATGTTTTAAATTACATTTTTCACTATGATTACATTTCTCCTCTTTTTTTTGAGAATATAGTTTGTAAATTTTTGGCTAGCAGGTTATATTTTGTTTTGTGTATAATTTTATCTGTTTGCAAATTCACTATGTCGTGGAATTTCAGTATTTTCAATTCAATGATTAAAGGGTTTGAATGTTCTCTATATCCAACATGATGTATTATTCTAACTGATCTTTTTTGTAACACAGTTAATGAATGAAGTGTACTTTTGTAATTATTTCCCCATTTTTCTGCACAATAACTCAGATATGGTAACACTAGTGAGCAGTAGAGAATATGAAGCTATTTTTGGGCCAGAACATGTTTTGTTTTATTCATTATTGACGTGTTTCTTGCTGCTTTATGTTGTAAATTTTTTACATGAGATTTCCAGTTCATTTTATCATCAATCATTATACCTAGAAATTTGGTTTCATTTACTCTTTCAATTTCTATTCCGTCTATTTGTATTTGTGTTTGACACTTCTTTTCTACTGTTACCAAATAGCATTATTTTAGTTTTACCGAGATTCAAAGAGTCTGTTTTTGTCAAACCATCTTTTTAATTAAATTTCTTCTGTTATTATTTGTATTATCTTCTGTGTGTTCTCTCCTGAACAAAACACTGTTGTTTCATCCGCAAATAATACTAGCTTTCAATATTTTATAACTTTACAAATGTCATTTATATAAAGCTTGAACCATGTTGGTCCTAGTATTGCTCCCTGAGGTACACCACAGGATATATTTAGTGTTGTAAAAAAAAGTGTGTTCGCCCGGCTTCACGTATTGTTTCCTGTTGGTTAAATAACTTCTAATCCAGTTTAAGACCAGCCCTCTGGTGCCATATCGTTCTAGTTTTTTGATTAAAATATTGTAATTAATTGTGTGAAATGCTTTAGTTGGATCAATAAACACTGCTGCCGCATATTTTTTTTTTTACTATCTATTGCATTGGTCATTTCTTCTGTCATTTCTATTACAGCCATCAAAGTTGAAATATTAGCTCTGTATACATATTGGTTCTCATCTAATATTCTACGTTTGTTTGTAAAACTCTCTGATCTGTTATTGAACAGTTTTTCAATGATTTTAGAAAATTGTGGAAGTAGAGAAACAGGTCTATAATTTGTAAATTGGTGTTTGTCTCCAGTCTTATAAATTGGTGCAATTTTAGCTATTTTCATTTTGTTTGGGAATTTACCTGTTTGAGATGATGGGTATTTTTACGCTGCTTTTGCAGTGTAGCGTGTAGTGTAGCTTGCTACAATTCTCTGAGGATAGCTTAGCTACATTTAATTGGGAGTAACTTGTAGCTCAGCTTACTACATATTCCAGGTCGCTTGCCCAGCACTGTCTGTTTGGCCTAGCTCACATGTGAATAGTTTGAATACTGCAAACTTCAACACAGTAACACCTCATCTGTGTTGTATGTTCTGCAGACGTCCAGCAGGTGTCAGCAGAGAGTCAAGAAGAGATTCCCTCCAAACAGCAGGAGTGGAGCTCCAGTGTGGGACAGAAGGAGCTACAGGCCCCCTCCCACATTAAAGAGGAAGAGGAGGAACTGTGGGATCAGCTTCAAAGGTTGGAGGAGGCTAATGATGAAGATGAAGCTCAGTCCTTACAGCTTCATCACAGTCAAAGTGAGGAGAACAGAGGGGCGGAGCTTGTAAGTCAACACATCACAGAAGCTGATGGAGAGCATTGTGAAGATATAAAGTCAGAACCAGACAGCATCTTTGCTCCACTGTCAGACATGGACCACATGATGTCACACTCTTCTGATCACAGTGACCACATCCAAAAACCTTTGGAGAGTAAAAATGACTCCAAAGGTGATACGAGACATCTCACTAACAACAAACACTTGGACTGCTCTGAATGTGGGAAATCATTTAGACACAAGAGTTATATTACAATACACATGAGGATACATACTGGAGAGAAACGTTTTACTTGCTCTGTTTGTAAGAAAAGTTTCTCCACAAAGCAACACATGACCACACACATGAGAACACACACTGGAGAGAAACCTTTTACTTGCTCTGTTTGTAAGAAGAGTTTCTCCGTTAAGCCTGCCATGACCAGACACATGAGAACACACACTGGAGAGAAACTTTTTACTTGCTCTGTTTGTAAGAAGAATTTCTCCAGAAAGTCTAACATAACCGAACACATGAGAACACATACTGGAGAGAAACCTTTTACTTGCTCTGTTTGTAAGAAGCGTTTCTCCACAAAGCAACATATGATCACACACATGAGAACACATACTGGAGAGAAACCTTTTACTTGCTCTGTTTGTAAGAAGTGTTTCTCCAGAAAGCCTGACATCTCCATACACATGAGAACACACACTGGAGAGAAACCTTTTACATGCTCTGTTTGTAAGAACAGTTTCTCCACAAAGTCTAACATGTCCTCACATATGAGAACACATACTGGAGAGAAATATTTTACTTGCTTTGTTTGTAAGAAGACTTTCTCCACAAAGCCTAAGATGTCCGCACACATGAGAACACATACTGGAGAGAAACCTTTTACTTGCCCTGTTTGTAAGAAGCATTTCTCCACAAAGCTTGCCATGACCAGACACATGAGAACACACACTGGAGAGAAACAATTTAGTTGCAATGTGTGATAAGATATTCTGGCATAAGTATCAGGTCAGTAAACACAAGTGTTTAACAGTCATGGAAGCTGCAGGGATTTAAAAACACTTCGTGATTGTGCTAAATGTACTTTAAAAACACAGCATGTTTAATATGAATGTATATTTGATGTTGTATGTAGTGCCTCTCATCTTCTACTGTTAAATATAAAGGCCTACTGAAAGCCACTACTACCCACCACGCAGTCTGAGAGTTTATATATCAATGATGAAATATTAACATTGCAACACATGCCAATACGGCCTTTTTAGTTTACTAAATTGCAATTTTAAAGGGGAACATTATCAGCAGACATATGTAAGAGTCAATATATACCTTGATGTTGCAGAAAAAAGACCATGTGTTTTTTTAACGGATTTCGGAACTCTAAAAGGGTGAATTTGGCGATTTAAACGCCTTTCAATTGTTTGCTGTCGGAGCAATGACCTTTCACCTGTGACGTTACAACGGGAAGCAATCCACTATTTTCTCAAACACATTACACACACAAGTCAAATCAGCTCTGTTATTTTCCGTTTTTTCTAATGTTTTCCGTGCCTTGTAGACATCATGCCTCGTCGGTGTGTTGTCGGAGGGTGTAACAACACGATCAGGAACGGATTCAAGGTGACTTACGTGGCGTGTGCATCGATTAGCATGGCATGCTAATCGATGCTAACATGCTATTTAGGCTAGCTGTATGTACCTATTGCATCATTATGCCTCATTTGTAGCTATATTTGCATCCAGCCTTTCCCTCCACCCACATTTAATGCCAAACAAACACATACCAATCGACGGATTCAAGTACACCAGTGGTCAAAAGATGCGAAAGTCCCTTGTTTGTTCTGCACATTTTACAGACGACAGCTATGCTACGACAGATGGCACAGAGATGTGTGGATATCCTGCGACACTCAAAGCAGATGCATTTCCAACGATAAAGTCAACGAAATCACAAAGGTGAGTTTTGTTGATGTTATTGACTTATGTGCTAATTAGACATATTTGGTCACGGCATGACTGCCAGCTAATCGATGCTAACATGCTATTTAGGCTAGCTGTATGTACATTTGTAGCTATATTTGCCTCCAGCCTTTCCCTCCACCCACATTTAATGCCAAACAAACATTTACCAATCAATGGATTTAAGTTGCTCCAGTGGTCAAAAGATGCAATCGTTGGTTAGAAGGCGATCGTCGAATAACTTCAAAAGCTATTCGCTCAATAGCTTCAGTTTCTTCTTCAATTTTGTTTTCGCTATCTGCCATCACACTCCAACCATCCGTTTCAATACATGCGTAATCTTTTGAATTGCTTAAGCCGCTGAAATCCACGTCTGAATCCGAGCTAATGTTGCTATATCTTGCTGGTCTATCCGCCATGTTTGTTTGTATTGGCGTCACTATATGACATCACAGGAAAATGGACGGTGGATTTACAGATAGCGAAAATCAGGCTTTTTAAAGCCTTTTTTTGGGATATTACATAATTGGTAAAATTTTGAAAAAAACTTAAAAAAATAAAATAAGCCACTGGGAACTGATTTTTACTGGTTTCAACCCTTCTGAAATTGTGATAATGTTACCCTTTAAATTTCCCACGGGTTTCTTGTTAAAGGGGAACATTATCACAATTTCAAAAGGGGTAAAAACAATAAAAATCAGTTTCCAGTGGCATGTTGTATTTTTTGAAGTTTTTTTTTTTAATTTTACCGGTCTCCGAATATCCCTAATAAAAGTTTTAAAGTGCTTGATTTTCGCTATTTGCGATGCGACTATCCATTTCCCTGTGACGTCATACAGTGCTGCCAATGTAAACAAACAATGGTGAATACCACAGCAAGATATAGTGACATTAGCTCGGATTTCGACTCGGATTTCAGCGACTTAAGCGATTCAACAGATTACGCATGTATTGAAACAGATGGTTGGAGTATGAAAATATTGAAGAAGAAACTGAAGCTATTGAGCGAATAGCTATTGACGCTATTCATAGCCATAGCATAGCCGAATAGCTGCGTTAGCATCGCCGGTAAAATGTGCGGACCAAACGATCAGGACTTTCGCATCTCGTGACACTGGAGCAACTTAAATCCGTCGATTGGTAAGTGTTTTTTTCGCATTAAATGTGGGTGGAAAGAAACGTAATATAGTTGCAAATGCATCTGCAGGTTATCCATACATCTCTGTGCCATGTCTGCTTTAGCACCGCCGGTAAATAGCATGTTAGCATCGATTAGCTAAGCATGTTAGCATCGATCAGCTGACAGTCAACATCAACAAAACTCACCTTTGTGATTTCTGTGACTTTATAGTTGCAAATGCATCTGCAGGTTATCCATACATCTCTGTGCCATGTCTGCTTTAGCACCGCCGGTAAATAGCATGTTGGCGTTGATTAGCATAGCATGTTAGCATCGATTAGCTCGCAGTCACGCCGCAACGAAATATGTCTGTTTAGCACATAAGTCAACATCAACAAAACTCACCTTTGTGATTTCGTTGACTTTATCTTTGCAAATGCATCTGCAGGTTATCCATACATCTCTGTGCCATGTCTGTCTTAGCATCGCCGGTAAAATGTGCAGACACTCTGGCACATTCAATGGGGGTCTGGCGGCAGACACTTTGGCATCTTCGGTGCAACTTGAATCCCTCCCTGTTAGTGTTGTTACACCCTCCGACAACACACCAACGAGGCATGATGTCTCCAAGGATCCAAAAAATAGTTGAAAAAACAGAAAATAACAGAGCTGAGACCCAATGTTTACAATGGGTTCAAAATGAAAAAGGCGGCTGTATTACCTCGGCGACGTCACATTCTGACGTCATCGCTTCCAGCGCGATAAACAGAAAGGCGTTTAATTCGCCAAAACTCACCCATTTAGAGTTCGGAAATCGGTTAAAAAAATATAGTCTTTTTTCTGCACCATCAAGGTATATATTGACGCTTACATAGGTCTGCTGATAATGTTCCCCTTTAAAAATGTCGCGGAATGATGACTCATACGCGTGACATCACCTGTTGGAGGGGACATATTAGCGTAGCACCAAACACGGCTAAAAGTCGTCTCTTTTCATCGCGCAATTACAAAGTATTTTGGACACCTGTGTTGCTGAATCTTTTGCAATTTGTTCATTTAATAATGGAGACTATAAAGAAGAATGCTGTTAGTGGAAAGCAGTGGATTGCAGCTGTCTTTAGCACCGAGACACAGCCGGTGTTTCTTTGTTTGTTTTTAACACAGAGCGGTCAAGCGAACATGTTTTCTCTACGTCAACCAGCATGTTTTTGGATGGGGAAATTGTGATATATATCTTACCGGAGAAATCATTGGATTATTCGTCGTTCTGCTGCAGCTGTGAGCTTGGCTCCTCGGCTTCTCTCTGAGACAAAGTGTGTTCACCGCAGCCATCCGACCTCGAGGTATGTCTTTACAATCTCACTAAAACACTATTACAACAATAAGCAGATACGGGATTTTCCAGAATTATCCTAGTAAATGTGTCTAATTACATCTGAAACGCTCACACTGCCGTCGCCCGGAGCCGTCACGTTTTTTGTTTTTTTTTTGCGTTTTTTTCTTCTAGTCCTTTACTTTCAATATCCTAATTCACAAATCTTTCATCCCCGCTCAAATTAATGGGGAAATTGTCGCTTTCTCGGTCCGAATTGCTCTTACTGCTGGTGGCTCCCATTAAAAACAATGTGAATATGTGTGGAGTCCTACAACTCGTGAAGTCACGCACACATACTTCCGGTACAGGCAGGGCTTTTTTATTAGCGACCAATAGTTGCGAACTTTATCGTGGATGTTCTCTACTAAATCCTTTCAGCAAAAATATGGCATTATCGCGAAATGATCAAGTATGACACATAGAATGGACCTGCTATCCCTGTTTAAATAAGAAAATCTCATTGAAAATCTTTACTGAAATTAGATTTTCTTATTTAAACGGGAATAGCAGGTCCATTCTATGTGTCATACTTGATCATTTAATTTTGCAATATTCCCATATTTTTGCTGAAAGGATTTAGTAGAGAACATCAACGATAAAGTTCGCAACTTTTGGTCGCTAATAGAAAAGCCTTGCCTTTACCGGACGTATGTGCGCGTGATGTCATGAGTTGCAGGGTTCCACACATATTCCCATTGTTTTTAATGGGAGCCACCAGCAGTAAGAGCAATTCGAACCGAGAAAGCGACAATTTCCCCATTAATTTGAGTGAGGATGAAAGATTCTTGAATTAGGATATTGAAAGTGAAGGAATAGAAAGGGAAAAAAAAAAGCGACAGCTCCGGGCGACGGCAGTGTGAGCGTTTCAGATGTAATTAGACACATTTACTAGGATAATTCTGGAAGATCCCTTATCTGCTTATTGTTTTAATAGTGTTTTAGTGAGGTTTTAAAGATTGTAAAGGCATACCTCGAGTCTAAGAGATAAGCCGAGGAGCCAGGCTCACAGCTGCTGCAGGACGACAAATAATCCACTGATGTCTTCAGTAAGATATATATCACAATTTTCCCATCCAAAAACTTGCTGGTTGACATAGAGAAAACATGTTCACTTGACCGCTCTGCTTCACAACAAACAAAGAAACACCGGCTGTGTCTCGGTGCTAAAGACAGCTGCAATCCACCGCTTTCCACCAACAGCATTCTTCTTTATAGTCTCCATTATTAAATGAACAAATTGCAAAAGATTCAGCAACACAGATGTCCAAAATTATCTGTAATCATGCGATTAAAGCAGACAACTTTTAGCTGTGTGTGTGCGCGGCGCTAATATTTCCTTACAGTCCTTAACGTAACGCGTATACGTCATCATTCCGCAAATGTAAAATTGCAATTTAGTAAACTAAAGCGGCCGTATTGGCATGTGTTGCAATGTTAATATTTCATCATTGATATATAAACTATCAGACTGTGTGGTGGCTAGTAGTGGCTTTCAGTAGGCCTTTAGGTCGGGGTCTGATCGTCTAGTCATTGATATCGACACCAACATCGCCCCCTTGTGGTGGAAAATGATAACAGTCATAACTTCCTTCCACATGCTCCAATCTGCCTGATTTGTTTTAAGGTGGGTGAAGATCATCGTCATTCTACATCCTGTACGCAAATTCAAAAGGACATTTTTCATACTCAGCACATTTTCTAACATAATCTTGTTAATATGCTCAATAAGGTTCTATTCAAATGTAATACAAGTAATACGTAAGACTTTATTTGCACACTTATGGAGATAAGTTTCCAGGTAAAAAAAGATGCTACCTCGCTAAAAAGATTAATTGTTAATAAATTTATTTTCCATGAATTAATTTACATCCAGAACACACATTGTTAAATTTCTTATTATATTATAATCATTACTATAATTGAATGTAAGTTTGTGTAAAAATATTTTCACACAACAAAGTGTGAATACATGTTGTAAAGTGTGGGGTTGAGTTATAATTGATATAATACAATTAGGTATGGCAAATGCATTTTGTTTACTTGCCAAATATTCAAATTATATTTAATATACATATTTATATAATGTCATGTAATATGACTTCAACATTATTTATGTTAATATAAGACTTTATTTGCTAGCCAGTTTTGGTTCTGAGTATTTATTTTATTTTGTTATTGAACAATTAAACACACATAAACAATGTTTAGACACATTAAGGTACTTTCAATACAATATGAGTCAATGCTTTTTCAATATTTTACTCAGCAATATAAAAAAAAACATCACATTAAATCCAATCCTCTTACAAGCAAAACCCGTTAAAGAAAGTAAAAGTAAATATGAGAGACCATTCGAATAAGATTAAAATAAAATATATATAATTAAATGATACACTTAAATTATTTCAGTAAATATAATAAGGGCTTTTTCTATTTTGTACAATCTTCCAAGATTAAATTAATAAATTCAAATCATTAACACAATGTTAGAATTTGGATTTCACTTTAAGAAAGACACTTTTGTGTATGAGAGCAAATGTTTCACACTTTTTAAAAATTGATATAAATTCACGACACGATCGATCCACGCATGCGCGAAGAGTACGTCACTTCCTGCATTTACAATTTGTTTTATGTCAGAGTTCATGCCAGAGGTGGGACCAAGTCATTGTTTTGCAAGTCACAAGTAAGTCTCAAGTCTTTGCCCTCAACTCTCGAGTCAAGACAGGCAAGTCCCGAGTCAAGTCCAAAGTCAAGACTGGAAAGTCTCAAGTCAAGTCCCAAGTCCTGCATTTTGAGTTTCGAGTCCTTTCAAGTCATTTTAATCACGGACTAATACATTTACACAGATTATGTATGTTTTTAAAATGCTGTATTTATTTATTAAAACCAAGTGCATTTGAAATTGCAGGAAAAAAAATAGTGCTGACCTTGCAATTCATAATAACACTATTAACCAGTCATTTTAAACATTTAACTCATTGCTTTACAGAATAAACACATTTGGAAAAACAAGTTGAACTGTACTTATTTGTACAAAAGTGTTAACATTGTATTTCCATGTCATATTGCATTGTAGCTAGTTAGTTCCACAGCAGTTTCTATCCTGTTCTTACCTTATGTCATTGATCTCATCTCATTCTGTTTGTGTGTTTATCTCATCGTACACATGAAAAACATAACAAATACATGAAAATAACAATGAACAATGTACTGTTTAGATTTCAGGGCCCTATGCAAAAGCAATCTGTACACATATTCTTAATATAGGGTACATTTTAACTGACCTTTATTTGACTATGTTTGTCTTTTTGTAGGTGGCTAAAATATGCGGTGCTGCTGACCACCGTATAACCTTACGTTACCGTTTGTGATACACTGACTAACGTAACACTATGTGTAGGTACCTCATGCAACCCTGCTTGAAAAAAATCACTTTACAAAAAGTATGAATATGGTAGCAAACTGCAGTGGACGCAACAGATTGTTGTGTTTGCAATGACGTTATAACCAGAGACATCTTATAAGTAGACGCCGCATTGGCTGCTGTGACGCGAGCAATTTGGCCGCCATCTTGAAGTGGTGATGAGGAGCTGGCGAGCATCTTAAACTGACAGTTGACAGGTAGAAAACAAAGATGCCGGGCGGTGTTCAGCGTTTTCCTGTTAATATTAGCGGACTGTTGAAAATCGGAATTGGGGGATTACTTTTCACAAGTAAGATTTAACATTAACGTACTATTGCCTTCCGCCTGATTGTAGCTGAGATAGGCACCAGTGCCCCCCGCTACCCAAAGGGAATAAGCAGTAGAAAATGGATGGATGGATGGTTGTATTTTGTGAAAAGAATATTACAACAGAGTTGTGAAGGAGCAAAGATCTTCAATATTTGTATGTGAAAATCACAAAGAAATCTTCTGGGGGAGGATGACGCCCCTACAGGTATTTGCTTTACAAACTTTCAGCCCCACCTAAAACAAAATTCACCAGTTGCCAACGATTATGATGCATTCTCATTTTAGGCAAAATATAAGACAATACTTTCTAAACAGTATGTATGTAACCAGGAATAAGTTTTCAAGTAACAATATTCAAATACTAACATTGTTGGGTACAACAGAATTTAGTTTTATTCTGAATCCAGTCAAACAGATTGTAGGTTTTAGCTGATATAAAAACTTACAGGTTAAAGTTAAAGTAGCAATGATTGTCACACACACACTAGGTATGGTGAAATCTGTCTTCCGCATTTGACCCATCCCCTTGTTCACCCCCTGGGAGGTTAGGGGTGCAGTGGGCGCCCGGGAAACATTTTGGGCGATTTAACCCCCAATTCCAACCCTTGATGCTGAGTGCCAAGCAGGGAGGTAATGAGTCCCATTTTTATAGTCTTTGGTATGACTCGGCGTGTTAATATATGTTTATGTTGAAGTATTTGGCAGACGCATTTATCCAAAGTGACATACATAAAAAATACATATAAAACAATCACTGAAAACATGATCATTTAAGGGAAGAATATAATAGAATATCAATACAAAATGCCAAGACAGAATGAACTCCCTGCTGCTGCAGCAACAGAGATAGTGTATAGGTCCGTAAGATACATAGATATCTAATGTATTCATACATTTTTTTATGTAGAACATATGCATGTATATACATATATACATGCATATGTTTTTTTCCCCCTTCTCTGGGATTATTTTCCCAGTATTGATCTTGGACGTCTGGTCACTTATAGCATATACAAATATTCTGTTACTGTTAAGCAAACAATGAATAATAAAACACACCAAAACATGTGTCCTTTAATCATAGTTACACGTATGACGAAAATCAGTGTTTTTTAGTAAGGTAAGATTAATTAAATGCGCCGACTGTTCATTGCTCCTGCCAAATTAATGGCACTGAGTGGAGCGGATCACCACTCCAAGATGGAGGCCGACTGTTCATTGCTCCTGACAAATTAATTGCACTGAGCGAAGCGGATCACCACTCCAAGATGGCGACCGCGCGTCTCGTCTCCTCAGCGCCAGTAGCAGAAGTGCTCTATACCGCGTCTACTTATAAGATGACTATGGTTATAACGTTAGCAGTGATTGGCTGTTGTACTGAGAGCATACAAGCTGACCTGCAATGTGATTGGCTGTTGTACTGAGAGCATACAAGCTGACCTGCAATGTGATTGGCTGTTGTACTGAGAGCATACAAGCTGACCTGCAATGTGATTGGCTGTTGTACTGAGAGCATACAAGCTGACGGGAACAACACGCAGACACACACAAATACTAAGTGAAAGATACGGAGCGCTCCTGAATAATTTTTTAATCTTTGGGTTTCGGGGAAAGTAGCAAGTCATGTCAAGTCAAAAGGCTCAAGTCCAAGTCAAGTCACAAGTCATTGATGTTAAAGTCTAAGTCGAATTGCAAGTCTTTTTAAATGTGGTCAAGTCGAGTCTAAAGTCATCAAATTTATGACTCGAGTCCGACTCGAGTCCAATTCATGTGACTCGAGTCCACACCTCTGGTTCGTGTGACATCACGTTCTGTGATATTTGAATGTTTTATCAATGTTTTGTATGAACATAGATTATCTAGGAGTAAAAGGGAACCACAATAAAAACACGTGGAATCAGGCAGTAATATCGCTACAATTTCTAGCACTTTCACTCTTGTCATTGCAATAAATGTCGCACGGGGGCGCCACTGAACCCCAACATTAAAGCTTTGTTTGATACACTTTGAATTTATTTTTGAAAAACAAGACACTCGTTTATATCACATTGCTGTTCAAATAAATATTACAGGTTATAAAAGCATGGTAACAGTGACAGCAGGCAATATCTTATATAGAGATACCTCTTCGTTAACTCGGCTGTGACGTCATTCCCAGCTTCCGGTTTAAACGGAAGACAGCAGAAGAGAGCAGTACTGCCTTGTAACGTCAAGTGTGCAGCACATGGACGGAGAAAGACAGTCTTATTATTTGTTATCCAGTTTGAAATATTTACGTCGTATAAAATACATCTTTGATTCTTTCTTTAAGGATAAAGTGGTCTCGATGCGCTAGAAGCACTGTGCCGCTTCTCGTGCTATCTTTGCTTGTTAGTTAGCTTAGCTGGCTAGTTAGCTTAGCTTGTTAGCTGCTAACAGAAGACACAGAAGTTATCAACACATCGCTAAGTAGAGATCAAATGTGTGAGAAAAGTGTTGTGATTGTGTGAAAATGTGCGAAAGAACTATAGCAAAGTATGAGGAGGAACTTTGTCCAACAAAAGAGGAGAAGGAGCGACAACATCAACTACTGGACGCTGTTTTCAAGAAACATCAAGTTGTGTTACACAGAACAGGTTTGTTTACTTCTTACTCTCACATCTTTACTAACTTTACATTTCATTATTAACACTTCTTCAGTAGGAAGATGCTTTGTCTTGTGGGGATGATGCAATGCTTTGATTTAGATCAGGGATCTCAAACACGCGGGCCAATTGCGGCACGCGAGACGTTATTTTGCGGCCCGCACCCGTTCGGGCTCCAGTACTCTGGAATGCCCTCCCGGTAACAGTTCGAGATGCTACCTCAGTAGAAGCATTTAAGTCTCACCTTAAAACTCATCTGTATACTCTAGCCTTTAAATAGACCTCCTTTTTAGACCAGTTGATCTGCCGCTTCTTTTCTTTCTCCTATGTCCCCCCCTCCCTTGTGGAGGGGGTCCGGTCCGATAACCATGGATGAAGTGCTGGCTGTCCAGAGTCGAGACCCAGGATGGACCGCTCATCGGGACCCAGGATGGACCACTCGCCTGTATCGGTTGGGGACATCTCTACGCTGCTGACCGGCCTCCGCTTGAGATGGTCTCCTGTGGACGGGACTCTCGCTGCTGTCTGTGATCCGTTTTGAACTGAACTCTCGCGGCTGTGTTGGAGCCACCATGGATTGAACTTTCACAGTATCATGTTAGACCCGCTCGACATCCATTGCTTTTGGTCCCCTAGAGGGGGGGGGGGGGTGCCCACATCTGAGGTCCTCTCCAAGGTTTCTCATAGTCAGCATTGTCACTGGCGTCCCACTGGATGTGAATTCTCCCTGCCCACTGGGTGTGAGTTTTCCTTGCCCTTTTGTGGGTTCTTCCGAGGATGTTGTAGTCGTAATGATTTGTGCAGTCCTTTGAGACATTTGTGATTTGGGGCTATATAAATAAACATTGATTGATTGATTGATTGATTAATATGAAAAATTAATGTTAGTGCAGCCCGCATGTTTTATATGAACGGCGCCTAACAGCGGTGTACTTGCATACTCTTGATTCTTCCGGGAGACTCCCAATTCTTCAGTGCCCCTCCTGAGGTAATCATTCTCCCGAATTTCATCCAAAATAACAATATTAAGGGGGCACCGTGGAGGAACTGCTTTTAGCATCCTCTACAACCTGTACAAACCGCGTGCCAGCCCAGCCACATGCCGTATTTGGCTTCTGTAGATGCAGTAAACAACTGCAAGACATAGTTGATCAACAGCCATACAGGTCACACTGAGGGTGGCCGTATAAACAACTTTAACACTGTTACTAATGTGCGCCATGGTGGAAAAGCGGACGAGACGGCAGGTTGTAGAGGACGCTAAAGACTGTGACATCGCGACACGCCCTTAATATTGTTGTCCAGGTTAAAACCGGGAGAATGCTTGCCCCAGGGGATTGTCGGGAGGGGCACTGATATTCGGGTGTTTCCCGGAGAGATCGCCACAGTTGGCAAGTATGTTACGAGGGCGGGAAAGCCATTCAAAGAAGGTGAATTCATTAAAAAGTGCATGTTGGATTTTTTAAGAAATATTTTCTTGCAGCCCAGCCTCACCCGGTTTCTGCCTCCAGTGGCCCCCAGGTAAATTGAGTTTGAGACCCCTGACTTAGATTCTTCATGAAAAGGGGACAGTTTGAGGTTGATGTTCCTCTCAGTTTGTAACAATGTGTGATTGATTGATTGAAGGAGTTATGAGAAGTTTGCAGAGGAAAGGGTACACTTTCATCACGGTACACATTCACTGCTACAAGAAAGCCTGAGATGCTTTCAGTTGAAATATATATTTGAACTCACACAGTACTATGTAGAAAGTAGCATTTAAAATACAAATATACTGCAAGAAAATACATGCAAATATAATTTCAAATAGATAAAAGGCTTTGTTTATTCCCAGTTACGAGTAGCCGCAAGCAGTAATATGTTTCTTTTTGATAGGGACTTCCACATGTTGGTGGTATGGCAGGCAAACACATTAGAACCTTTTTTGGAGTGAGATCTAGGTTGAATGTGATTTGTACAACTACCTTTGGTGTTATAATGGTGAATATATTTTGAAGTATCTAGACAGGTACATGGGTATTTTAGTGGTATGGTGTATCTTGTACACCAGACCAACTGCAAGAAGATGTACTCTGTCGGCCACCAAGAGCCTCCCCATGTTAAGGAAATGGTTGGCTGAAAGGTGAGCCCGAGATGGACGGTTAAGCAGAAGCCCAATCATTTTGTTTTGGGCTGTCTGGAGTTTGTTTTTCAGGGCTTTTAAGGCATCACGGTACCAAACATGAACTTTGTAGTCAAAGTGGGGTTAAAGGCCTACTGAAATTAGATTTTCTTATTCAAACGGGGATAGCAGGTCCATTCTGTGTCATACTTGATCATTTTGCGATATTGACATATTTTTGCTGAAAGAATTTAGTAGAGAACATCCACGATAAAGTTCGCAACTTTTGGTGCTGACAAAAAAGCCTTGCCTTTACCGGATGTCGCAGACAATGATGTCACAAGTGTGGGGGCTCCTCACAACCTCACACTCTTTTTACTGGGAGCCTCCAGCAGCAAGAGCTGTTCGGACTGAGAAAATGACAATTTCCCCATCAATATGAGCGAGGATGAAAGATTCGTGTTTGAGGATATTGATAGCGACGGACTAGAAAAGAAAAAAAAAAAATCAAGTTAAAAAAAAAAGGTTATTGCATTGGGACTGATTCAGATGTTTTTAGACACATTTACTAGGATAATTCTGGGAAATCCCTTATCTTTCTATTGTGTTGCTAGTGTTTTAGTGAGTTGAGTTTGAGTTTATTTGGAACATGCAAGCATACAACATGATACATCACACATACAACATGATACATCACACATGCAAGCATACAACATGATACATCACACATACAACATGATATATCACACATACAACATGATACATCACACATGCATGCATACAACATGATATATCACACATACAACATGATACATCACACATACAACATGATATATCACACATACAACATGATACATCACACATACAACATGATACATCACACATACAACATGATACATCACACATACAACATGATACATCACACATACAACATGATACATCACACATGCATGCATACAACATGTTACATCACACATACAACATGATACATCACACATACAACATGATACATCACACATACAACATGATATATCACACATACAACATGATACATCACACATACAACATGATACATCACACATACAACATGATACATCACACATACAACATGATACATCACACATACAACATGATACATCACACATACAACATGATACATCACACATACAACATGATACATCACAATTTCCAGTTTCTCTTTTCAACATGTTGGAAAAGGAGTAGGAAGAAGCAGAGCTTACCCCTTTTCTTTACATAACAGTTGCTAAAACTTTTGTTCACTTCCTGTTCTCAATGTATTCACAATGTATACTCCATAAGTAATAAGTAATCACAATAAAAATAAATAAATAATTGGTGAAGTAAGTTTTATTCCATACGATGAGATAAGTAAGATTATTTTGAGAATGAATGGGTGAATAAAATCAGAATGTTTATTATCATGGTTCTTTTTCTTTCTACTTTGTAAACACTTTAGGTTTGAAGAGTTTCTTGAAGTGGATGATATTAGTACATTGTTTGATTGCTTTGCTTAATCCATTCCATCATTTAATTCTACATACTGATATACTGAAGGTCTTAAGTGTTGTACGTGCATACAAATGTTTTAAATTACATTTTGCTCTAAGATTATATTTCTCTTCTTTTGTTGAGAAGAATCGTTGTATATTCTTGGGAAGTAGGTTATAGTTTGCTTTGTGTATAATTTTAGCTGTTTGCAAATTCACTATGTCGTGGAATTTCAGTATCTTTGATTCAATAAATAAAGGGTTTGTATGTTCTCTATATCCAACATGATGTATTATTCTAACTGATCTTTTTTGTAACACTGTTAATGAATGAAGTGTACTTTTGTAATTATGTCCCCATATTTCTACACAGTAACTCAGATATGGTAACACTAGTGAGCAGTAGAGAATATAAACTGATTTTCGGTCCAGAACATATTTTGGCTTTATACATTATTGACGTATTTCTTGTTACTTTTATGTTGTATATTTTTTACATGAGATATCCAGTTCAATTTATCATCAATCATTATACCTAGAAATTTGGTTTCATTTACTCTTTCAATTTCTGTTCCGTCTATTTGTATTTGTGTTTGACACTTCTTTTCTACTGTTACCAAATAGCATTATTTTAGTCTTACTGAGATTCAATGATAGTCTGTTTTTGTCAAACCATTTTTTTAATTTGTTCATTTCTTCTGTTATTATTTGTATTATCTTCTGTGTGTTCTCTCCTGAACAAAACGCTGTTGTTTCATCCGCAAATAATACTAACTTTAAATCTCTTGTAACTTTACAAACGTCATTTATATAGAGATTGAATAATTTAGGTTCCAGTATTGATCCCTGAGGTACACCACAGGATATATTTAGTGTTGTAGAAGTGTGTTCGCCTAGTTTCACGTATTGTTTCCTGTTCGTTTGATAACTTCTTATCCAATTTAAGACTAACCCTCTGATGCCATATCATTCCAGTTTTTTGATTAAAATATTGTGATTAATTGTGTCAAATGCTTTAGTTAGATCCATAAACACTGCTGCTGCACATTTTTTACTATCTATTGCATTGGTCATTTCTTCTGTGATTTCAATTAAAGCCTTTGAAGTTGAAACATTAGCTCTGTATCCATATTGGTTCTCTTCGAGTATTCTATTTTTATTTATGAAACTCTCTAATCTGTTATTGGACAGTTTTTCAATGATTTTAGAAAATTGTGAAAGTAAAGAAACAGGTCTATAATTTGTAACTAGATGTTTATCTCCAGTCTTATAAATTGGTGCAACTTTAGCTATTTTCATTTTGTTTGGAGATGTACCTGTTTGAAATGATAGGTTACTAATATACATTAATGGTCCTGAGATCTCATCAATAACCTTTTTTATCGTATCCATATCAATTCCGTTACAATCAGTTGAAGTGTTTGATTTACATTTTTTCACGATTTTAACTATTTCCTCCTGTGTCACATTTCTGAGGAACATGGAGTTGGGATTTCGCTCTATGGTATCATTATAGTCCTCAATTGAAACTGGGTCTGGAATCCTTTCTTCCAATTTTGGTCCAATATTTACAAAGTAGTTATTAAAGCTTTCGACTACTTCCTTTATGTTGTCATTATGTTTATTTCCATCTAAGAAGTATTGGGGGTAATCCCTCTTAGTGCCATTTTTAATAATGCTATTGAGAATGCCCCATGTTGCTCTCATATTATTTTTGTTCCTGTCCAATAATTCACTGTAATATTCTTTTCTACATGATCGTAGTATGTTTGTTAACTTGTTTAATACTTTTTTTTACTTAACTTCTGCCTCTGTAGTTCTTTGTACTATAAATTGTATATATAGTGTATTCTTCTTCTTACAAGCATTGTTTAATCCTTTTGTCATCCATGGTTAATTATTCTTTCTATGTTTACTACTGTTCCGCCCGATTGTAGCTGATAGGCGCCAGCGACCCCAAAAGGGAATAAGCGGTAGAAAATGGATGGATGTTTACTACTGAGTTGTCTCCACGGACAATGTTTGTCATAAAGTATTATGAACTTGTTTAAGAAATGTTCATATGCTTCATCAACCTCTTCTTCATTGTACACATTGTCCCAATCTTGCTTTTGTTGCTCCATTTTGAAAGCAATCATCCTCTTCTCTGTGCACAGTCTTTGAATTGTCCTTTTGTCTTCCATGTTCTTTTTGCAGTTTCCATCATATATTGTAAAAACTGGCAGATGATCCCTAAAGTCGGTTATAAGTAGACCACTTGTGGTGTTATTATCAAAATCATTGGTAAAAATATGACCAATAAGTGTGGCACAGTGTCCTGTGATGCTGCTTGGCTTTGTGATTTTAGGATATAAACTGATGCTGTACATTGTATCAATGAAGTCATCAATAGACTTTTGCTTGTTAGGGTTCAATAAGTCAATATTAAAGTCACCGCATAAGAAAATTATTTTTTGACCATTGTCCATGTAAGTTGCCTTGATCATTCTTCAAATGTTTCTATACTTGACTTAGGTGATTGGTATGTACCATTGATTACTATGTTTTTGCTATTTTCCTGACATATTTCAATGGTAATACATTCTAAGATATTATCTACAGCAAATTACATGTTTTTTACCACTTTGAGGTTCGGGTTCTTCATCACATACACAACTACTCCTCCTCCATTTTTGTTGGCTCTGTTGATGTAGTTTAGTTCATATCTTTCCAGATCAAAATCTATTCCTTTTTTATCATCAATCCATGTTTCTGTGACGGCGATCACTTTGAAGGGTTTGTTGATGTGCTCCAAAAAGTTCTTAATGTTGTTGTAGTTTGCATACAAGCTTCTGCTATTAAAATGATTAATTGACAATTTATCACTTTTAATGATGCTATTGTATTGCTCATCCGTGTAATAAAAACAATTATTACTAATGTGGGGAAAAAAATGTGAATCTGGATCTATATCGTTTTCCAAATCCTTGTTTTTGTGCTCTTTGTTGCAGAAGTTTTGTAGTTCCATATTTCCTTGCTCAACAATCTTTGATGTCGTTTCAATAATGTCTATAAGTGTAGATGGATGCAGTCCTGAATCTAGGTCTTCTTTTGTAGTCGTCCCTTGCAGCGTAGTAGTGTTGATGTTGAATTTAGGTGCTTGTTTTATGTCAGAGTCCATTATCATCGTTGTTGTGGAAGCTGTGTAAACTTCAAATTTGTCCAGGTCTTTGATGTCATTGACAACAATTACTCTTGCTTCTGGACCTCCATTCAGCTTGATGTAGATTTTACAGTTGGTGCTCCAAGTTCCCTGGATTTTTCCCTGCTTTCTCAAGTTGCGTGCTTTCTTGGCGATTCCAGCATTATGTTTAGTGAGATGCTCATTCATGTACACATTTGTTCCCTTCAGCTTCTTTCCCTGTCTCAGCAATGCCATTTTAGATGTTCTGTTTACGAGTTTCACGAGCACGACTGGAGTGGCGTTGTTGTCTCTTCTGTTCAGTGGGATGCATGTTTCGATGGTAATAATATCGATTTCAATTTCCTTTGATTGCAGAAAGTTGACCACTTGCTGTTCTGCCGAGACAAGGTCCATTTCATCTGGTTCACCTTCATTATTCACAGCCTTCGCATAGGATCTTGGTTTAATTCGGTGCCCTGTCACCATGATATCATTCATTCGTTTATCCTGCTCCATTTCATCTATGATATTCCACAGCATGGAGTTGTCTTCTTGAAGGGTCTTCATTTGTTGGCGCATATCTTCTTGAAAGGTCTTCAATTGTTGGCACATATCAGAGACTTCATTTTTTCTGGTGATGATTTGAGTTTGCAGACTTTTCACATCTTGTTTGTGTTCTTCCATTGCTTTTTTCAGATCTTTTTTTATTTCTTTCATTTCTTCTTTCATTTCTTTCCAATCTTCTTTTAATTCATGGAGTATTTTTAGTAGTACTCCTTCTTGATTCCCATCATGTCCTGTGTCCAGTCTCAAATCTTGGTCCCAGTTGTGTCCTGTGTCGGCTGACACCGAAGGTTTTGGGTTTCAGTCTTCTCTTTAACTTTTGGCATTGTGGCAGATCGATGACATCAGTGACTCTTGTGTCTTAAACGGCAGTTACTTTAGCAACTTGCAGCACGTTTAACTTGTTTGTTCCAACAATGCGTGCATTGCGTTGTTCACAGATCGATTTGAGGTGTTAGTCTGTCAACTTATAACACTCTGCGACGTTGGAAGCACTTTAAAACAGCTGTAAACTCGCCGTAGCTTTTGGTTGCTAGGCAACCGCTTTGAGCTGCGGTAAGGCGCCGATGGCTTGAGGCAAACGTCTCATCCAACTTGCCTTATTTCAGCGTATCAGTGCCTCACAACTGACCAAAATGAGGTCAAGGATGCCAGGTGACTCTCCTGTGGCTGTGATCGCAAATCAGTTGTCAAAATCTTCAGAATAAATAAAAAGTCCGGTAGCAAAGGCGGAGCCTTTTTCTTTTGTGTCCTTTCTCATGAACAGGAAGTGACGTATTAGTGAGTTTAATATTACCTGATAGTTGGAGGGGTGTGTCCACGGGTGTCTTGAGGCCAGTCTCTGAGGGAAGTCGACGGCAGCTGTATGGATGGCGCAAGTTCAGCTGATCTCCGGTAAGAGGTGACTTTTTAACCACAATTTTCTCACCGAAACCTGCTGGTTGACATTTGGTCGGGATCCATGTTTGCTTGACCGCTCTGATCCATAGTAAAGTTTCACCTCCGGGAATTTTAAACAAGGAATCACCGTGTGTTTGTGTGGCTAAAGGTTAAAGCTTCCCAACTCCATCTTTCTACTTTGACTTCTCCATTATTAATTGAACAAATTGCAAAAGATTCAGCAACACAGATGTCCAAAATACTGTGTAATTATGCCGTTATAGCAGACAACTTTTAGCTGTGTGTGGTGCACCGCTAATATTTCCTTGACGTTTTCACCAATAAACTCCGCAGGAAATTTAAAATTGCAATTTAGTAAACTAAAGCGGCCGTATTGTCATGTGTTGCAATGTTAATATTTCATCATTGATATATAAACTATCAGACTGTGTGGTCGCTAGTAGTGGCTTTCAGTAGGACTTTAAATGAGTGCTTGTGTCAGAGTCTTAAGTGTATTTCTACCCACCAGCGGGGTGATCCTACTATATAAGAAGTAAGGGTGTATGGAATGCCGGTATTGGTAAAGTACCGTGATACTATCCATCCATCCATTTTCTACTGCTTGTCACGTTTGGGGTCGTGGCGGGTGTTGGACCCCATCTCAACTGCATTAATCATATTCGGTACTAAACCGCCTCTAAAAAGTACTACTTCTATGTTTACATCAAAATGTTTTGCCATCACATCTTCTTCCGTTTTTTTATTTGTATTTATTTATATTATGTTTATAAACTCAGGAAATATGTCACTGGACACATGAGGACTTTGAATATGACCAATATATGATCCTGTAACTACTTGGTATCAGATTGATACCCACATTTATGGTATCATCCAAAACTAATGTAAAGTATCCAAACAACAGAAACATAAGTGATTATTACATTTTAACAGAAGTGTAGGTAGAACATGTTAAAACAGAAAATAAGCAGATATTTAAAGTTAATGAACAAGTAAATTAATAATCCACATTTTACCACATGTCCTTAATAATTTTGACCTAATAATAATAGAATATAAATGACACAATATGTTACTGCATATGTCAACAGACTAAATTAGGAGTTTTTCTTTATATACTTACTACTAAAAGACAAGTTGTCCAGTATGTTCACAAACTTGCAATAGGAAACATGTTTAATGTACCCCAAAAAAAATGTTATTTTAAGAAAGCCAATAAAGCACTTTTCTGTGATCCCTTTTTTTTAGAAAAGTATCAAAATACATTTTTGTACAGGTCTCGGTACCAAAATATTGGTATCGGACAACATTAGTAAGATTATAATTTGTCGGTTGATTCTTTCACTACCTGAGTAGTCATTTTTTCACTGCAGAGTTTAGTCTCTACGATGCAGCCAAGAAAGTTAATCTAATTTTTGTTTGTTATAATATTGTCGCCCACTTTGACTGTGAAGTTATTTACTTTTCTGAGGTTAGGAATTGACCCAAAGACCTGTGTACTTGCAAGTACCGAGGCAAGTCTTATTTCGGCAGTTTGTCATTGAAAGCCTTGCTAGTCTAGGTCTTGAGGATTGTAGCTTCTCTTGTTTTGTGGCCGTCAGCCTCGGTTCTGTTCTTCATGGGTACAGAAAATGATGGAATGGTCACTTAAGCCTCATACAGTAGTTCCACTTGTGGTGATTTGAGACTGGTCAGAAGTAACAAGGAGGTCTATGAAGGATTAAAAGGACTCACTCACCCTGGTAGTTTGCTTAATGAGCTAAGTGAGACTATGTTGGTGGCACAGCTTAGTGAAGGTTTTAAAAATGGGTGCATCCTTTCAGGACATATCTGTGTTCCAGTCCCCAAGAAGATGTAAACATGTGTCAACATTTTTACACTAAACTCATACACTCACCAAATATATTTTATACTGTAATCAAATCTAATTATTTCACGTCATGACTCTGACCTACATGCATCAATAAGTGAAAGTAAACATTTATTTTCAGTAACCAAAGTAGTCAACACTTGTTTTATTAAAAGAACATAAAGGTGACTGACTTTCCTTCAGCGTGTCGTAGATGGTCTCCAATTCCTAAAGAGGAATTGTTGATGGAGATACTCCATAAAACAGCACATAGTAAAACATGTTTTGGTAAAAGTTCCTTTTGGCCCAGCCAACAAAATGACCTCAAGAAAGTATGTTGCATGATAACAAAAACATACCATGAATGTTTTTTGTTTTTTTTTAGTGATTTTGGAATTATATATTTTTTTATTTCCATGATATTTAAGTTATGGTAATGACAATGTCATTATAATATTATGGTTAAGTTTAGAGATAAAGAGTAGGTTTAACAGACCGTGTACAGAATTAAATATGTACCCACTTTACATCAGTGAAGTTAAGAATGCTTCAATCAATGCTGCCTCACACTTATACAAACTTTTCAAATTGCCCCCCATCAAATTTCCGAGTCTGTTTTTGTACTCACTGTACCACTTTTGAATAATTTTTAGGAAAAAAGTAGGTATTTCCAGTGTTTTTATTGGTTGTTTTGCTACACACTTTTAACACAATACACAAAAGAACACAAATCATGTCATTGTGTTAACAGTGTCAGTTCAAAACTATTTCTATACTCTCTTTATCTTATTTACTTATTTACCCAACAGACATCCAGCAGCCTCCTCACATTAAAGAGGAAGGGGAGGATCCACAGCCCCCCCACATGAAAGAGGAAGAGGAGGAAGTGTGGATCAGTCAGGAGGGAGAGTGTCCTGTAGGGCAGGAGGAGGCTGATGTCAGCAAGTTTCCACTGACTGTTGTCTCTGTGAAGACTGAAGAGCATGAAGACAAACCACCTGAGTCCTCACAGCTTCATCACAGTCCAAGTAAGCTCAACATTATACAAGATTATACAAGAATGACAAACACATTTCGGGAGGACATTCTCACAGTAACACAACATAAACAGAACAGAACAAATACCCACAATCCCATGCATCCGTGACTTTTCGTGGCTACATTATACACCCCGCTAGCACCAAACCCTGCCCCCCAACCCCACCCACCTCAAGCGACACACGTTCTGTTCTGTTCGCAGAGGATGTTAAAAGTAAAGTCATCACGGCGCGCCCTCAATATTGTAGTCCGACTGAAAATCGGAGACTATTAGCCCCGGTTGATGTCCGGGAGATGCACCAAAATAAGGAAACCTCCCGAAATAACCAAGGGGGTCGGTGATTATGCAGCTGAGCCTTATCAGAGTGGCCAAAGAGCTGCATGTGGCTCCGGAGCTGCGGGTTGCCCACCCCTGTTCTAGATGTATTAAGAGTTTATTTACAACATTAATAATATATACATACTATGCCAAATTAAAAAAGGTAAGCTTTTAGTAAATTTGTTTGGGATTCTGTTTTTTGTAATTGGTTTTCAATCTTCATTATTTACTTCAAGTTATTACAATACCTCTGTCTCTCTCTCTTATGTATGTATATATATATATATATATATATATATATATATATATATACATATATATATATATATATATATATATATATATATATATATGTATATATATATATATATATATGTATAGGATTGTCTCAGAAAATTATTTTCTGTAATGAAACCAAAAACATGGAAATGTCAGACATTCTGGATGCATTACACATCAACTGAAATATTGCAATCCTTTTATTATTTTGATATTGCTGATTATGGCATACAGCTTAAGAAAACTCAAAAATCCTATCTCAAAAAATTTGAATATTTCCTCGGACCAAGTAAAAAAAAACTATAACAGCAAAACAAAATCAAATATTTGAAAATGTCAAATAATGCACTAAGTACTTGGTTGGGAATCCTTTCGCATGGATTACTGCATCAATGCGGCGTGGCATGGAGGCAATCGGCCTGTGGCATTGCTGAGGTGTTATGGATGCTCAGGATGCTTCGCTAGTGGCCTTAAACTCATTTGCATTATTGGGTCTGGTGTCTTACAGCTTCTTCTTCACAATACCCCACAAATTCTCTAAGGGGTTCAGGTCAGGGGGGTTGGCAGGCCAATCGCGGACAGTAATGCCATGGTCAGTACACCAGTTACTGCTGGTTCTGGCAGATCATGCTGGAAGATGAAGTCATCATCTCCATAGAGCTTTACAACAGATGGAAGCATGGAGTGCTCTTGGTACACAGCTCCATTGACTCTAGACTTGATTAAACACAGTGGACAAAAACCAGCAGCTGACATGGCTCCCCAAACCATTGCTGACTGTGGGAACACACTGGATTTCAAGCAACTTGGATTTTGCTCCTCTCCAGCTTTCCTCCAGACTATAGCGCCTTGACTTCCAATTGAAATACAAAATTTGCTTTCTTCTGGACTCTGGACCACTCTGCATAACAGTGTGGTACGCCAGCTGCACTGAAGCAGACAAACAGGCGAATTAGAGGGTCATAAAGTCTGCACAAAAAATTATCGGCTGCCCCCTCCCCTCCTTGAAGCATTTACATAACTCCCGTTGCCTCAAGAAAGCAAAAACCATCACCAAAGACAGCACACACCCTGGCTACCACCTGTTCCACCTGCTACCATCAGGCAGGCGCTACAGGTGTATCAGAGCCAGAACAAACAGGCTCAGAGACAGCTTCTTCTCCAGAGCTGTCACCATGTTAAAATCTAACTTATAATAATAATAATTCACCCCTGTACAATATCATGCCCTAATACCCTACTGTGCAATACTGATTATTATTTATTACTTCCGTACTCTTGTCTTGTTCTGTATATTGTACAGTATTTTGTATTTCTACAGTGTGCTGTATATTGTACAGGATTGCTTGTTATTTTTATTGGATAGTTGTCTGTTTATTTCAATTGTTAGTTTTTCCTTTATTACCCCTTGTGTTATTTATTTCACCCCATATTTGTTCCCACAACCGCCACTCAAGTTGGAGTCTTTAATCTCGTTATATGCAAATATAATGACAATAAAGTCTATTATATTCTATTCTATTCTAATTGGGCTTGCACGCTGTCAATTCAGGATATAGGGGGCGCTAAAGGCAGTGCCTTTATGGCACTCCCTGAATATTGTTGATCTGGTAAAAATTGACAGGGGCTTCGAGAGAATTGGTGCCCTGAAATTAAGGGGTCTCCCGGGAAAATTGGGGACGTGGGCAAGCATGACCTATCAAGCGCCGTTCAGATTAAACTCATGGGCCGCACCAACATAAAATTGTCACATCAAAGCGCGCGCCGCATAATAACGTTTCGCGGAACGCAATTTTGCCCGCGGGCCGCATGTTTGAGACCCCTGCTCTAAACCAAAATCATAATGATCAAAGACGTCCAGCACATTAAGGTGAGTTAAAGTTCATGAAAAGTTTTACTGTCAAGCTCTTACAAACTGTTCTCAAACACCACACACATCATTGTTTTTGTTTTTCAAGATATAGATGGATGCTGTCTTTTTAATGTAGGTGGAGAAAATGAATAACTTTATAGGGGTGGGCCAAAGAAAAGGTAAACTAAATAAATGCATAACGTGGAGTGCTGTCTATTTGGCCTAACTCACCTGTGAATAGTTTGAATACTGCAAACTTCAATAAGTAACACCTCATTTGTGTTCTATGTTCTGCAGACGTCCAGCAGGTGTCAGCAGAGAGTCATGAAGAGATTCCCTCCAAGCAGCAGGAGTGGAGCTCCAGTGTGGGACAGAAGAAGCTCGAGCCCACTCATATAGAGGAAGAAGAGGAACTGTGGGAGCAGCTTCCAAGGTTGGAGGAGGTTAATGACGAAGATGATATAAAGTCAGAACCAGACAGCATCTTTGCTCCACTGTCAGACATGGACCACATGATGTCAGACTCTTCTGATCACAGTGACCACATCCAAAAACCTTTGAAGAGTAAAAATGACTCTGAAGGTGATACGAGACATCAAAATAACAGCAAACACTTTGACTGCTCTGAATGTGAAAAATCTTTTAGACATAAGAGTAATTTTACAGTACACATGAGAACACATACTGGAGAGAAACCTTATACTTGCCCTGTTTGTAAGAAGAGTTTCTCCAGAAAGCAATACATGACCACACACATGACAATACATACTGGAGAGAAACCTTTTACTTGCTCTGTTTGTAAGAAGAGTTTCCCCAGAAAGAATGACATGACCACACACATGAGAACACATACTGGAGAGAAACCTTTTGCTTGCTCAATTTGTGCTAAAAGATTCAACGCTAAGAGTATCATGACATTACACATGAAAATACACACAGGTGAGAAACCTTTCACTTGCTCTGTCTGTAAGAAGAGCTTCATCAGAAAGCATCACATGACCACACACATGAGAACACACACTGGAGAGAAACCTTTTACTTGCTCTGTCTGTAAGAAGAGTTTCTCCATGAAGCCTGACATGACCACACACATGAGAATACATACTGGAGAAAAACCTTTTACTTGCTCTGTTTGTAAGAAGAGTTTCTCCACAAAGCGTAACATGACCACACACATGAGAACACACACTGGAGAGAAACCTTTTATTTGCTCTGTTTGTAAGAAGAGTTTCTCCAGATGGCAACACATGACCACACACATGAGGACACACACTGGTGAGAAACCTTTTCCTTGCTCTGTTTGTAAGAAGAGTTTCTCCATGAAGCCTGACATGACCACACACATGAGAATACATACTGGGGAGAAACCTTTTACTTGCCCTGTTTGTAAGAAGAGTTTCTCCAGAAAGCAATGTGTGACCAAACACATGAGAACACACAATGGAGAGAAACCGTTTGTGTGATAAAACAATCAGGTTTAAGTATCAGGTCAGTAAACACAAGTGTGTAACAGTCATGGAAGCTGCAGGGATTTAAAAACACTTAGTGATTGTGCTAAATGTACTTTAAAAACACAGCATGTTTAATATGAACGTATATTTTATGTTGAATGTTGTGCTTCTCATCTTCTACTCTTATATGTTGTCCTGGAATGACTTTTTAAGTTGTGTGCATTTATTGAATATTATATATGTTGCTAAATTTTTATTCTATTTTCCCATTGTTAAAGAGAGGTCATCTTAATTTTTTCATTTTTTTCCACACATTTTTTCCATTGCATTTTATTGATGTTATTCTCCAATTAAAAATATGAAGTAATACAATTGTTAGCAAAATTTGGACTCTGAGTTTGGACACAGATTCATCATCATCATCATCATCAGAATACTGGACGAAACTTTGACATTAATTTTTTAATATAAGTGTGACCTCAATATTCCTCGATAATAAGACTAAAAATATAGATTTAAGTACCATATTAGAGTGCCTCTTATAGATCTACCTCGCCACATTGTGAGAAGTGGGGGCTAGCAGATGCATGTTGCTATCATGTTTTAGCAGCGAGGAAGACAGCATTTGTGTTTACATTTTTGTCGGATTCAAGTTTTAATGCTCTGCTGAATAAATTAATCACTATGCCTTCCAATATTAAGGATTATTTATATATATTTAAGAACAAATTCCCTACTTGACAGGTAGCAAAATGACTCCACAAAAAGTGAACTAGCAGCTGACTCAGTAAATATTTTCTTAATTTTCTAATCAACTATAAAGAGTAACATCCATCCATTTTCTACCGCTTATTCCCCTTTGGTGTTGCGAGGGGCGCTGCTGCCTACCTCAGCTACAATCGGGTGGAAGGTGGCATACACCCTGGACAAGTCGCCGTCTCATCGCAGGGCCAACACAGATGGACAGACAACATTCACACACTAGGGACCATTCAGTGTTGCCAATCAACCTATCCCCAGGTGCATGTCTTTGGAGGTGGGAGGGGCCTATCCCCAGGTGCATGTCTTTGGAGGTGGGAGGGGCCTATCCCCAGGTGCATGTCTTTGGAGGTGGGAGGAGCCTATCCCCAGGTGCATGTCTTTGGGGGTTTGGGAGGGGCCTATCCCCAGGTGCATGTCTTCGGAGGTGGGAGGGGCCTATCCCCAGGTGCATGTCTTTGGAGGTGGGAGGGGCCTATCCCCAGGTGTATGTCTTTGGAGGTGGGAGGAGCCTATCCCCAGGTGCATGTCTTTGAAGGTGGGAGGAAGCCGGAGTACCCGGAGGGAACCCACGCATTCACGGGGAGAACATGCAAACTCCACACAGAAAGATCCTGAGCCCGGGATTGAACCCTGACTACTCAGGACCTTCATATTGTGAGGCAGACACACTAACCCCTCTTCCACCGTGAAGCCTTAAAGAGTAACATGACAGTGGAAATTTCACAATAATTCACCAAAAATCGGAAATTGGGAATGATTTCTTAAGATGCAGATGAACCAGGTGGCACCATGCAGTAAAAAAAAGTGATGTTTACTGATAAACGAACAAAAACCGAGAGCAACAGGGAACTGTGAAGACAACAAAACAAACCGCTGAAACCCAGCAAAACACTCACAGGAAATGTGGAGCAGACGGCGTCCACAAAATATGTGCGTACTCGAGCTTGACATCAAAAAGGAGAGTCACCCGTGAACAAAGAATAATGTCCGGACAACAAAGGTAGCAAGAGGATCAATTGAAATAGTCTTGATTGCAAACAGAAAAAAGGTGAGGGGAAATGCTCGGGGACAGAAGTGAAGCTGCCACGGGAAAACACCAACAAAACTGGGAGAGCCACCAAAATAAAAGCACAGGACAGGAATTCAAACATTAAACAGCGGAAAACACGAACAAAATGTGAACAAAATTTGCCAGATGTGACAAATGGAGTGTCAGAAATGAGCTGAGCCAAGATTGACAGGCTGGATAATGAGGGAGAAGCAATCTAGTGTCATGTCAGCACACTGGGACTGGAAGGCAGGATTCACACAATCTTCTTCTCACTTCTCTCTCATGTGGAGGCTACAGTCCGCATGACAGAAGTCACTACTACAACTACTCTTATTTCATTTAAATGTATTTTTTACTTACAAATTATTATTATTATTGTTTTTTTCATGGACATCCATCATCTGACATTGTTATCCATTACATCATATGTGCATACATCATACATCTATTGTCTGCCCGAAAGATCAAAATATAATTTTTTGTTTATTTCCCAACGATGACACCTGCACCCCTCCCCCACAAAAAAAGAAAGACAGCAAAAAACGAAAACAAAAAACAAAGTAATAATAATATTAATAACAAATAATACAAACAGAAAAAACTATATACATATAGGGAGTAATCTTTTTTTTTTTAAAACAGTTTAATCACTAATTAGAAAAAAAAATTAGTCTTATGTGGCGTGACATAATCAACCCAGTATTCCCAGTATGAGGTACATTTCTCTAGTTTATAAATAATAAAAGCTGTTATCTCCTGTGTTTTATAAATGTCCATTGTGATTTCCATCCATTTCTTCAAAGTTGGGCTCTCCTGTAATATCCATTTCCTGGTAATGCTCTTTTTACAAGCCACTAGTAGGATATTCATGAAGTATTTCTCTTTTTTCAGCCAATCCTGAGGTGCGATGTGTGAAAAACAGAATGTTACTTTCAAGGGGTGATTTGAAAATATCCTGTAGAGCTTGGTGTATCTCTTTCCAATAGTCCTTTATGGCAGAGCAGTCCCAGAAAACATGCTAGTGGTTTGCCTTTAGATTCCCACAATTTGTCCAACAGGCAGGGGAGTTGTTATCATACTGAGACTTCTGAGAAGGTGGAATAAAACTTTCCCAGCCAAACTCTCCACTTGGGTGAGCTGCTACAAGTCCATTGATATCTCCTTTTTATTGTCCATTCTTCCTCAGATATAGTTATCCCTCCTTCCTTCTCCCATTTTGTTTTAACATATGAAGTTAAATATGATTTCTTATACAAGCATGAAACACTTCTATCAATAGTTTCTGAATTGTATGCTTTTGTAAATAGTTCAATGAAACAAATGCTTGTCTTTGTTACATGTTTCACCTTCATATTAACAAAATGCTGCAACTGCAGATATTGATAGAAGTCTTGTTTTTTTTTTAAAATGTGTCCTTTTAAAGGGGAACATTATCACAATTTCAAAAGGGTTAAAACAATAACAATCAGTTCCCAGGGGCTTGTTGTATTTTTTGAAGTTTTACTCAAAATTTTACCGGTCTCGGAATATCCCTAAATAAAGCTTTAAATTGCCTTATTTTCGCTATCTTCGAAACCACTATCCATTTCCCTGTGATGTCATACAGTGCTGCCAATGTAAACAAACAATGGGAATACCACAGCAAGATATAGCGACATTAGCTCGGATTCACACTCGGATTTCAGCGATTTAAGCGATTCAACAGATTACGCATGTATTGAAACAGATGGTTGGAGTATGAAAGTATTGAAGAAGAAACTGAAGCTACTGAGCGAATAGCTATTGACGCTATTCATAGCCATAGCATGGCCGAGTAGCTGCGTTAGCATTGCCGGTAAAATGTGCGGACCAAACGATCAGGACTTTCGCATCTTGTGACACTGGAGCAACTTAAATCCGTCGATTGGTAAGTGTTTTTTTCGCATAAAATGTGGGTGGAAGGAAACGTAATATAGTTGCAAATGCATCTCCAGGTTATCCATACATCTTTGTGCCATGTCTGCTTTAGCACCGCCGGTAAATAGCATGTTAGCATCGATTAGCATAGCATGTTAGCATCGATTAGCTGGCAGTCAACATCAACAAAACTCACCTTTATGATTTCGTTGACTTTATCGTTGCAAATGCATTTGCAGGTTATCCATACATCTCTGTGCCATGTCTGCTTTACAACCGCCAGTAAATAGCATGTTAGCATCGATTAGCTGGCAGTCATGCCGCGACCAAATATGTCTGATTAGCACATATGTCAACAACATCAACAAAACTCACCTTTGTGATTTCGTTGACTATCGTTGCAAATGCATCTGCAGGTTATCCATACATCTCTGTGCCATGTCTGTCTTAGCATCGCCGGTCAAATGCGGCAGACACTTTGGCATCTTGGGGCCAGTGGTGCAACTTGAATCCCTCCCTGTTAGTGTTGTTACACCCTCCGACAACACACCCACGAGGCATGATGTCTCCAAGGTTCCAAAAAATAGTCGAAAAAACGGAAAATAACAGAGCTGAGACCTGGTCTTTGTAATGTGTTGAAAATGAAAATGGCGGCTGTATTACCTCGGCGACGTCACATTCTGACGTCATCGCCTCCAGCGCAATAAACAAAAAGGCGTTTAATTCGCCAAAATTTACCCATTTAGAGTCCGGAAATCGGTTAAAAAAATAGATGGTCTTTTTTCTGCACCATCAAGGTATATATTGACGCTTACATAGGTCTGCTGATAATGTTCCCCTTTAATAGTTTCAAAACTGAGCATTTTTTAATCTTTCATTACACTACATGAAGCTGAATTATTTTTTGTTGATCTCTATTGGCAGAGTTTGAAATCGGTACAGCAGTCTTGGAAGTGCATTCCTTTTAATACAATCAATTCTACAGCTAAGGCGAAAAAAAGGAATTAAGTTCCATCGTGCTATGTCATCTTTTATTTTCTTATGTATGGGTAGATAATTTTATACTGATAATGTTGTTATATATTTTGATAAAATGAGGCCCAGGTATTTAAAAGACATATCAGGGGGTATATATATATATATATATATATCAATCAATCAATCAATGTTTACTTATATAGCCCTAAATCACTAGTGTCTCAAAGGGCTGCACAAACCACCACGACATCCTCGGTAGGCCCACATAAGGGCAAGGAAAACTCACACCCAGTGGGACATCGGTGACAATAATGACCCAGTGGGACGTCGGTGATATATATATATATATATATATATATATATATATATATATATATATATATATATATATATATATATATGGTCTCCATCCATTTTGGATGGAGACAATAGCTAAGTAAAACTTGAACTATAGAGATTAAAAAAACAATATAAGAAAATATTCCTTTGTGTGTGATTTTTGTACATAATTTCACTGCTTCTGGGTTATAATTATACGAGAGGAGTTGAGTTTTACCGATGTTGATTTTATGTCCTGATAATAGACCCTACCGTTCAAATGAGTGCATTCATTTAGGAAGAGAGTATGTTGGGTGCCAGAGGAAGACTAAAATGTCATCCACATCTGGCCAATTTATACTCTCTCCCTTTAATTATGATTCCTTTAGAATTTCTCTAATCTGTTATTAATAGATTCTTCACAGAGAATCTTTGTTTACAAACTGAGCACTTGATTTTCCAGTGTGCATTCTTTTGTTTATCAAGTTTTTCTTAGAGCATCTTTTTTTTTTTTTTTTTTTCACAAACTGAGCACATTAATGGTTTGTCTCCATGTGTGCATAGAATCTTAAACTCTTCAACACAGAATCTTGTATTACAAACTGAGCACATTAATGTGTTTTTCTCCTGTGTGAATTTGTTTGTTTATCAAGTTTTGTTTACACAGCATCTTTGTAACAAACTGAGCACATTAATGGTTTTTCTTCAGTGTGCATTATTTTTTCTGTTATCAAGACTTTCTTCACAAATAATATTTGATTACAAACTGAACACATTAATGTTTTTCTCCAGTGTGTATTATTTTGTTTGTTAGCAAACTTTTATTCACAGAGTCTTTTATTACAAACTGAGCACATTAATGGTTTTTCTACTTTGTGTAATTTTTTGTCTGTTATCATACGTTTCTTCACAGATAATATTTTTATTACAAACTAAGCACATTTATGGTTTTACCCAGTGTGTAATTTGTTTTATTTGTTATCAATAGTTTCTTCACAGATAATCCTTTTTTTTTACAAACCGAGCACGAGTGTTTCTCCAGTGTACATTATTTTGCTTGTTATCATGTTTTTTTCCAGAGCATCTTTTATTACAAACCGAGCACTTTAATGGGGTTTCTTTAGTTTGTATTTTGTCTGTTATCAAAAGTTTCTTCACACAGAATCCTTTCTCACAAACTGAGTACATTAATGGTTTTTCCCGAGTGTGCATTCTTTTGTTTGTTAGCACTTTTTTTTACAGAGCATCTTTTATCACAAACTGAGTACATTAATGTTTTTTCTTCAGTGTGCATTATTTTGTTCATCAAGTTTTTTCACAAAGACTATTTTATTACGAACTGAGCACAATAATGTTTTTACTTCTGGGTGTATTTTTTTAATCTGTTATCAATAGATTATTCGCAGAGAATCCTTGTTTACAAACTGAGCTTTTGAATGTTTATTCTCCAATCCGCATACTTTTGTTTATCAAGTTTTTCACAGAAAATATTTTATTACAAACCGAGCACATTGTTTTTCTTCATTGTGCATTATTTTGTTAGAGTTTTTCACAGAACATCTTTAAAGGCCTACTGAAAGCCACTACTACCGACCACACAGTCTGATAGTTTATATATCAATGATGAAATATTAACACTGCAACACATGCCAATACGGCCTTTTTAGTTTACTAAATTGCAATTTTAAATTTCCCGCGGAGTTAAAACATGGCGGAATGATGACGTCTATGATTACGCGTGCGCGTGACGTCACAAATTGTTGGGGACATCTTGGCTCACGTCCACACACGGCTAATAGTCGTCTCTGTTCAACGCGTAATTACAGAGTATTTTGGACATCTGTGTTGCTGAATCTTTTGCAACTTGTTCAATTAATAATGGAGACTACGAAGAAGAAAGTTGTTGGTGGAAAGCAGTGGATTCAAAGATAATAATTAGTATGTGATCCTAGTTCAAATTTAACAGATTATATAAAACAACTTGTGTTTTATTTTATTGCTAGGACAGCAGGTGACCCCAGAGATCCTCGAGAGGGTTAGAGCTGGGCCAGCCAGGGTTAGTGAAGTCCCATCGTCAAGTGCAGCAGCCCCGAGATGCAGCCCAACATAGCATCTCCAGGTGTGTCTGGAATGCAAGCCAAGCTACGACCACCTCCTGCATTGTTTGATGAAGGACCAGCATCAAGTCCTTCTGATAGTGGTTCTTCCCATGTCAGCTACGTGCCGAGTGGGTCATCGACGTCGGATCCGTGTCAATCTGACGGGCCGCCAGATCCCACACGTACTCCCAAGATGCGGGAAGAGGGCGCCCACAAGGTACCGAAGTACATCATCTTTGAGTCGTGCCTCCAGAGTCTCGTCAAGTGGTGTCACTGTCCAGCCTGTGGCAGCCAGGACATAAGCCCTTCTTGGGATTGGAACGGTACACAGCTGATCATGACCATACAATGTACATCATGTGACCGGAGGAGTAGGTGGAGCAGCCAGCCAAACATGACCATACAATGTACATCATGTGACCGGAGGAGTAGGTGGAGCAGCCAGCCAAACATTGGCCCTTATGCCGCGGGCAACATCCTGCTATCTGCTGGCATTCTCTTGGCTGGCGGATCTTCTGGCAAGGTATTGCAAGTGCTGAACAGCATGGGAGTGCAGCGTCTACACCGCCTGGAGAGGGGGAACTTCTGGTTGCCTAGTGGAAGTCTGTGGAGAGACACATTCAGAACATCCACAAGGACCATGGCCACCTCTTCCCAATTTGTGCTCTTGGACAACTGCACGGTAGAAGTATGCAAAAGAAATGTCTCAAACCAAATAAGTAGGCAAATAAGTTGCCCGAAAGCAGTGAGGGAATAGCAATATTTTACTGCACATCTTTTGAAAGTGCCCTGCGTTGAGGTGGCGACTTGTACAGGCTGTACGCCGCCTTCCGCCCGATTGTAGCTGAGGTAGGCACCAGCTCCCCCCGCAAACCCAAAGGGAATAAGCGGTAGAAAAATGGATGGATGGATCTTTTGAAAGTCAAAAAATTCAGATAAACTTGTAAATAGATAACCAGTTTTCAAGTTGACTGGAACATTTTGTATAAACATTGTTCTATTTTAAATGTATGTTTAGTCTCACGCTCAGCAGTGAAACTGGAGGAGGTTGTCAACAACAAGTCCCTGCTGAAAGATATCGCCATGCCGTCGAGTAAACACCAGACTTCCAAGGTAGAGGCGTTCCATAGCCTTATCATACAGGTAAGAATTAGGCTGATTGCCTGTCGGTGGTTAGCACCTGCCACTAGGACTTTGGGGGCCAGGGAGCAAATTACTACAACAGTGGTTCTCAACCTTTTTTCAGTGATGTACCCCCTGGGAACATTTTTTTAATTCAAGTAAATCAGAGCAAAGCATTTTTGGTTGAAAAAAAGATAAAGAAGTAAAATACAGCGCTATGTCATCAGTTTCTGATTTATTCAATTGTACAGTATAACATGTACAATAATATGTTTTGGACACTCGGGTGGAGAGAGGGGCGGAGCTTTCTACCGATCACCACCTGGTGGTGAGTTGGCTGCGATGGTGGGGGAGGATGCCGGACAGACCTGGGAGGCCCAAACGCATTGTGAGGGTCTGCTGGGAACGTCTGGCAGAGTCTCCTGTCAGACAAAGTTTCAATTCCCGCCTCCGGAAGAACTTTGAACATGTCACGAGGGAGGTGCTGGACATTGAGTCCGAGTGGACCATGTTCCGCACCTCAATTGTCGAGGGGGCAGATCGGAGCTGTGGCCGCAAGGTAGTTGGTGCCTGTCGGGGCGGCAATCCTAAAACCCCTTGGTGGACACCAGCGGTGAGGGATGCCCTCAAGCTGAAGAAGGAGTCCTATCGGGTCCTTTTGGCTCATAGGACTCCGGAGGCAGTGGACAAGTACCGACGGGCCAAGCGGTGTGCAGCTTCAGCGGAAGCGGAGGCAAAAACTCGGACATGGGAGGAGTTCGGGGAAGCCATGGAAAACGACTTCCGGACGGCTTCGAAGCGATTCTGGACCACCGTCCGCCGCCTCAGGAAGGGGAAGCAGTGCACTATCAACACCGTGTATGGTGTGGATGGTGTTCTGCTGACCTCGACTGCGGATGTTGTGGATAGGTGGAAGGAATACTTCGAAGACCTCCTCAATCCCACCAACACGTCTTCCTATGAGGAAGCAGTGCCTGGGGAATCTGTGGTGGACTCTCGTATTTCTGGGGCTGAGGTCCCTGAGGTAGTTAAAAAGCTCCTTGGTGGCAAGGCCCCGGGGGTGGATGAGGTCCGCCCGGAGTTCCTTAAGGCTCTGGATGCTGTGGGGCTGTCTTGGTTGACAAGACTCTGCAGCATCACGTCGACATCGGGGGCGGTACCTCTGGATTGGCAGACCGGGGTGGTGGTTCCTCTCTTTAAGAAGGGGGACCGGAGGGTGTGTTCCAACTATCGTGGGATCACACTCCTCAGCCTTCCCGGTAAGGTTTTCAGGTGTACTGGAGAGGAGGCTTCGCCAGATAGTCGAACCTCGGATTCAGGAGGAACAGTGTGGTTTTCGTCCTGGTCGTGGAACTGTGGACCAGCTCTATACTCTCGGCAGGGTTCTTGAGGGTGCATGGGAGTTTGCCCAACCAGTCTACATGTGCTTTGTGGACTTGGAGAAGGCATTGGACCGTGTCCCTTGGGAAGTCCTGTGGGGAGTGCTCAGAGAGTATGGGGTATCGGACTGTCTGATTGTGGCGGTCCGTTCCCTGTACGATCAGTGCCAGAGCTTGGTCCGCATTGCCGGCAGTAAGTCGAACACATTTCCAGTGAGGGTTGGACTCCGCCAAGGCTGTCCTTTGTCACCGATTCTGTTCATAACTTTTATGGACAGAATTTGTAGGCACAGTCAAGGCGCTGAGAGGTTCCTGTTTGGTAACCGCAGGATTAGGTCTCTGCTTTTTGCAGATGATGTGGTCCTGATGGCTTCATCTGACCGGGATCTTCAGCTCTCACTGGATCGGTTTGCAGCCGTGTGTGAAGCGACCGGAATGAGAATCAGCACCTCCAAGTCCGAGTCCATGGTTCTCGCCCGGAAAAGGGTGGAGTGCCATCTCCGGGTTGGGGAGGAACCCCTGCCCCAAGTGGAGGAGTTCAAGTACCTAGGAGTCTTGTTCACGAGTGAGGGAAGAGTGGATGGTGAGATCGACAGGCGGATCGGTGCGGCGTCTTCAGTAATGCGGACGTTGTACCGATCCGTTGTGGTGAAGAAGGAGCTGAGCCGGAAGGCAAAGCTCTCAATTTACCGGTCGATCTACGTTCCCATCCTCACCTATGGTCATGAGCTTTGGGTCATGACCGAAAGGATAAGATCACGGGTACAAGCGGCCGAAATGAGTTTCCTCCGCCGTGTGGCGGGTCTCTCCCTTAGAGATAGGGTGAGAAGATCTGCCATCCGGGAGGAACTCAAAGTAAAGCCGCTGCTCCTTCACATGGAGAGGAGCCAGATGAGGTGGTTCGGGCATCTGGTCAGGATGCCACCCGAACGCCTCCCTAGGGAGGTGTTTAGGGCACGTCCAGCTGGTAGGAGGCCACGGGGAAGACCCAGGACACGTTGGGAAGACTATGTCTCTCGGCTGGCCTGGGAACGCCTCGGGATCCCCCGGGAAGAGCTAGACGAAGTGGCTGGGGAGAGGGAAGTCTGGGTTTCCCTGCTTAGGCTGTTGCCCCCGCGACCCGACCTCGGATAAGCGTAAGAAGATGGATGGATGGATGGATGGTGATGTTTTTTTTTATATTGCTGAGTAAACTATTGAAAAAACATTGACTCATTGTCACACCTATGGATCATGTTTTGTTTTGTCATGTTATGTTTTTGATTTTGGACAATCAGTCACGTTTTGCACTTCCTGGTTTTGTTTGTTTCCATGCCAACCTCATTAGTTTTCACCTGTCACATCCCTGTTCTCAGCCTCACACCTGTTTTCACTAATAGTCACAGCTATTTAAGTCACTCTTTTTCTTGTCTTCGTCCTGGGATCTTCACACTCACACGCACCCTACCCATGCTGTCCAAACCTTTACGCCCTGTCCACAGTTCCATGCCGAGTAAGTTTATATATTTATGCCACAGTGCACTCTTTTGTTTCATGTCTTTAGTCTTGCCATTGTGCTGTTTAAGTTTATAGTTAAATTTTCTTTCATGCCCTTGAGCAGGTGTTTTTGTTTCACGTTTGTACTGTTTAGCCAAGTTTCTTCCTCTTTGTGAGCGCCCTTAGTTTGATTATTTTTGATTAGAGTGTTTAAATAAAAACATGTACCTGAATTCACGCCTGGCTCGTCCTGTAATCCCGCTGCGTCGAAGGAGCACACTCAATCCACGTCAAAGCCTGACACTCATATTGTATTGAAAGTACCTTAATGTGTCTAAACATTGTTTATGTGTGTTTAATTGTTCAATAACAAAATAAAATAAATACTCAGAAGTAGAACTGGTTAGCAAATAAACTCATATGTTAACATAAGAAGTGTTGAATTCATATTACATGACATTATATAAATATGTATATTAAATATAATTTGAATAGTTGGCAAGTAAACAAAATGCATTTGCCATACCTAATTGTATTATATCAATTATAACTCAACCCCACACTTTACAACATGTATTCACACTTTGCTGTGTGAAAGTATTTTAATCAGTGCATACATGTGCACATATATGTCCTTTAATAGAGTAAACATCAAAAATAATTGTTTGTATCTGAATGCACTTTGTATTTAACACCACCATTCTTAAATATGTTGTTTGTAAGAATGTGGGTGTTGTTGAGAAGATGATGCAGGTGTTCTGTCCAATTTAGCTTCCTGTAAAAATGTGTTATTTATTCTAGTTTATTTGTAAAAATAAATTGTTTTCCTATATTATAGTCTCCTCACTTTATCCAGACAGTCATTAGGACAAAAGACCCTGCAAGGACTTTGCCCTTTAAAAAGGGAAACCTATTCACTGTGGCAGGACAGCATCTAGATGAATTGATCACATTTGTATAATCGGCTACGAGGCATTTTATTGTCATTGTACAGCACTTACCTTTGGGCTGATACTGATACTGATACTGATATTGTGTTGACCAGTTTGATGATTGAATGTCCAGTACTGTAGAAATGTGTTTGGATATGACAATCCCTTTATTCCAAGCTATCAAAATGAAATGAAAAGTAGGTTCTAGAACATAATGTATGCTGACCTTGGCTTGAATGGCACATTGTCACAGCAGTGAGACCTGACCACACACCACACCACACGCTCCAAAACTGTTTGTCCTCCATGCAATCACCCCCCAGTGTTCCCAGCTGAACACAATTAAAAGGAGGCTACCATGGCAACCGCACCATAGCAACAGTCCCATCCCTGTCGACACTTCCTGGTTCTCAACAGGAAGTGGGCGGAGCAATCTGCAGAAAGGGAAATTCAGCATGAACTGAAGCCAGCAATCAATCAGAGAAAACAAAATAAAAACAATATAAGCAAATAAGGAAATTTGGCTCCAACAGTCAGTTTTCGTCTTTTGGTGCAGTTGACCTTGTTCTTACATTTCTCCTTCCTCCTAGAGTTCCTGTGTTGCCTTTGTGGGCGGAGTTGTGGGACGTGCACAGCTGCTTCCAATTGACCCTGGTGCTACTTAAGCAGCACCTTGACAGCTGGATGGCACTCGGCGATTCTACTCCACGCCAGTTGATTACATGCTTTGAGTATTTTGCTACCTTGGCCATTCCCAGTGCCATCCATCTTGGTGTTGTTTTGTAGTGTGCACGTCTTGTAACTCCAAACCAAGTTGACTTTATTTGTGTATAGAAGTAGCTTTTGTTATTTTTTCCAAAATGCACATTTAGTCTTCTCTTTTTCGCACCATCGTTTTTTGTTACCTACTGTTTGGATTGTTTTTGTGAGTAGATTTCCGCAGTTAAAGAAGTGTGAACAGCACTCTGACAGAAGGAGTTCCTCCAAAACGCAACACCCTTTGGCGGACAAGTATGTGATTAAATGCTATACATATAAAATGAAAGAGACAAGTGGTAGAACAAATGGATGGATGTACAGTAAAGCTCTGTGGGATGATGTACATAATTAACTTTTCCCAAACATTCCAAACGTTCCCATGTTTTCTGAAATTGATAATGTTTGAGGAATTCTAAAAAAGGGGGATAAATCATGAACAACTTTAAAAAACACTTGTCATGTGTAGTACTTGACTGAAAAAAGGCAATAATCCAAAATACCTCATCTATAAATCTTAGAAACTATGTGCTGATGTTTTTAGAAGGTCAAAGTTAAAGTCTGGACAGTTTATTTCAAATCCTGCAGTTTCATTTGCTGCTGCTGTTCTCACCAGCACACTTGTGTTTCTTACACTGCTACTTAGAAGACAATCTTTCACCACACACACTGCAACTCAACACTTTCTCTCCTGGGTGTCTTCTCATGTGTCTTTTCAAATGCTGACTTTGTAAAAAACTTTTACAACATACTGAACATGTAAAAGGTTTTTCTCCAGTGTGTGTTCTCAGTGTTCTTTCAAATAGTGCCGTTGCGCAAAATATTTACTGCAGATTGAACAGGAAAAAGGTTTTTCTCCAGTGTGTATTCTCATGTGCTTTTTGAAATTTTCCCTTCGAGTAAAATCTTTACCGCAGATTGAACATGAAAAAGGTTTTTTTCCAGTGTGTGTTCTCATGTGTACTTTCAAATGTGGCCTCTGAGTAAAATCTTTACCACTGATAGAACATGAAAAAGGTTTTTCTCCAGTGTGTGTTCTCATGTGTACTTTTAAATCTGGCCTCTGAGTAAAATGTTTACCGCAGTTTGAACATGAAAAAGGTTTTTCTCCAGTGTGTATTCTCATGTGTGTTTTCAGACGACAATGGTATTTAAAAGTTTTGTGAGAGTGAGAAGATGTGAAGTGAGTGTTGTCAGTGTGACATGTCTTATCATCTTTAGAGTCTTCATCATCAGTGTCAGGAGAGTGTGACGTTGTGTCCTCACTATCTGATAGTGGAGCTAAGAGCTTGTCTGCTTGTGATCCTCCACAGTGGTCTCCATCAGCTTCTGTTGTCATGTGTTGTGTTGAGCTGCTGCTTGGAGGCTCCCCCCCTCCCCTCTCCTCACTTTCACCTTTCACCTCATCACCTTCACTCTTCACAGGGACACCAGTCACTGGGAACTCCTCCAACCATTTAGGCTGACTGATGCCCTCTTCCTCCTCTTCCTCTTTAATGTGAGGGATCAGTGGCTCTTCCTCTTTAATGTGAGGGCTCAGTGGATCCACCGCTTCCTTTTTAAAATGGGGTGTCAGTGGGTCCCCCTCTTCCTCTTTAAAATGGGTTATTAGTGGCTTCTCCTCTTCCTTTTTAAAATTGGGGGTCAATGAGTCCTCCTCTTCCTCTTTGATGTGAGTGGTCAGTGGGTCATCCTCTTCCGCTTTAAAATGGGGGATCAGTGGGTGTTTCTTTTCCTTTTTAATGTGGGAGGGCTGTGGCTCCATCCTGAAGCTCCACTTCTGTTGCTCAGGGAGAAGATGTTCTTCACAGACGTCTGCAGGCCACAAGAAGACAAACACGTTTTAGAAACATCCATCTGTGCTCAGTCACACAATGCATTCAGTACTTTTACATGCACTTAGGAAAAACAAGTTATCGTATGAACTGTCTTGAAATCTCAGTGACGCACAAACACGCTGCTCTTTACAACATTATTCACAGGAAGGAAAAACAAACCAGCACAACAGGACTTTCTACAATGGATAGACGGTTGATGGTTTAAAATTGATTCTGTCATATATTATTTCTTATAGAATTATTAATAGAACCGTTTTAAAACAGGCTACACAGGCTCCTAATTTAGTTGATGAAATATGCAGTAAAATATTTCATCATTTCCAGTATTATTTTCTCAAATAAAGCAACCAGATATTAACAGTAAATAAACAAGTACATTAATAATAATTGTTTCGCCAAATTAATACAATTAGAAATGACACAATATGTTACTGCATATGTCAGCTGCCAAATTAGGAGCTTTTGTAACCCATTTTGAAATTCTTTTATCAGCAATCATATACCAAATGATATATCGTGACATATATTGTTATTAAGATATAGATTTTAAGTCATATGGCCCATACCAAACATTGTTTCGCCGAGTCATTTTGTTTGGCCCACCAAATATATTTATTTTTATATTCTTTAGATGTGTGTGTATGTTTAAAATGTGGTACTACTGTTCTACATCACGTGGAAGTGTACATTTAAACCAATGTGGGTGGCACTGGGAGCAGGTGGGTAAAGTGTCTTGCCCAAGGACACAATGGCTCAGATGGCAGAAGCTGGGATTGAACCTGGAACCCTCAAGTTGCTGGCATGGCCGCTCTACCAACCGAGCTATACCGCCAGGCCACCTTAACAACATCAACACATTACCCACCGCCTAAACTAAAGTCTTAAAAAAACCAAAACATTTTTTGTTTTTTTGTCCTGTCCGGCTTCTCAGGCAAATCATATAGTCGATGTAGATGCCCATATCGCATGTTCACATTTACTTTACAAAAGAGAAGTGTAGGATACTTCTCTGGTTGCCTTATTTGTATTTGACTTCATTAGACGTATTGATATTATCATTTTGTGCTAAACTAAAGTCTTAACAAGCTGGTACGCTTCGTACTGCCTCTGTCTCTGTCACTATGTCTCTGCAGCCCCCAGCATTGTCCCACCCACACAACCATCTGATTGGTTACAGGCAAAGCGGTAAGAGCCAATCAGCAGTGCGTATTCAGAGTGCATGGAATCAGGGCTCACGGCAGAGGCAGGCAGAGAGGAGAGACGGTGCATGTTAGCAGAAAGGTGTTCAGCAGGTGAGCATAATGCAGCGGACGATCCCCATATCATAATAAACACCTCCCAGTCAACTACTTGTAACATCACTATGAGCCCGTTGACGATCTGGAGGTATAGGCGGTAGCTCAGCTTGCTCACAGTCCTCGAGGTGAAGGCTGATTAGCTTTTAGCGTAACGTTAGCTCATTTTGCGATGTGTGCGTGCGTGCGTGTGTGTGTGTTACGGACAGTAAAGCCCTGTCTGTCTGAGAGAAAGACAAGCATTATTGACCGATAGTTAACATCTAAGTTATTTCACTTAACCTTTTTCTGTGTTGACGCAGCAAAAAGTCAGTGAGTCCTACTCTTCCTCTTTATTGTGAGTGGAGCTGTGACTCCTCTTTCTCTGTAAGGTAAGGGAGGGCTGTGATTCATTTTTCTCCTTAATGTGAGAGCTATCTGGCTCCTCCTTCCCTTTAATGTGGGGTTGCTTTGAATCCTCTTCCTCTTTAATCTTGGGGTACTGCAGAACCTCCATTTCCTTTTTAATACAAGGGGTTGTGACTGATTCTGCTCCATCCTTGAGGTCCGCTCTTGCTGCTCAGGGAAATGTTCTTCAATACACAAGTTAGACGAACAAATGCTTAAGAAAAGTCCAGATTTACCCAGTCACATGACACTTTGTCCTGCATATATTCTGATAATGTCTCTGAGGATTTTATCAGTCCCCACGTTGACTTTCAAGATGTCAAAACCATACGGTACATCAGGGAAGCAATACAAAAACTCATGAAAAAAATAAACACAGCAGTAAAACACTTACATACAAAAAAGACAGCTGCTTGTACACCCGAAAGAGAACAAAGAACAGTGTCTAAGAGGAGCATCAACATTTGCATTTAAACTGTAAAATCCTGTTTATGATTTATTTACTCTACTTATTTAAATATGAACATTTTCCTTTAGGAAACTTTTACGATTTCTGTGTTGTTGTAGCTTGTATGCTGCAATTCCCCCCCCCCCCAAGATGGCGACCCTGTAGTGGCTGCTGTTGGCAGGAGCTCTGTGCTCTTGTGTCATCCTTTTGTGTTTCCATCTTCTTTTCATGTGTTTATATACATATGCATATATATATATATATATATATATATATATATATATATATACACATATATATATATATTTTTTTTTTTGCCTTTTGGTCCGGACCCTTTGGGACTGTGTGACAAGGAGTGGTACTTTCGTGACTTCTGCGGTGCTTTTTTGTGGACTTCTGGATCCGCCTCCCGAGAGCCTTTTGGCCATGGAGACCAGCTGCTGGGTTTCTGCCACACCAGAATCCGTTTGGAGAGACTGGAGGAGATGCAGATGAAGAGACAGGACTGTGGAGCTAGCACTGAGCGCCGGGACGTAAAAGCTTCACAGTGTCTTGGCTGAATGAGCAGGTATCGGACACCTCGGTCTCTTTGGACGTATCCTCACTCATCCATGCGGACTGGACACTGGCCGAGACTTGGTCGGCGGCCGAGAGTGGAGTCGGCTCTCTTGGTTGCTTTGTTGGGTCTGCTCCCGTCTCTGGCCATCCTCCCTCCACCCCAGCAGACGATGGCGTGGGACACCGCAAAAGCCACCACAGTGTATTTGTTTCTTTTACTTTTTATTCATGTATGTATGTAGAAGTGTCTGGTTGCATCAGCTCTGCTCTTTTAATGTCCTTTGTCTTCTTTGATGTTTCCCTCTTACACATGAAAGAGGGATGTATGCTAGGGCTATAAGTTGTTTTTTTCCCTTGGCCTCAGTCTGGACCCCCTCTCCAGGGGCCCAGGCTGAGACCGATTTTTAATTTTTTCTCACATTGCCCCCACTTGTTTACCTGTATGTATCTCACCTTTTTTGCAAGGGGCGCCGCAAGTTGGCAGACCCGTCAGCGATCCTGTTCTGTCTCCCTAGAATGTTTGTCTGACCTTGAATGGGATTGTGCTGAAAATGTTTATTTCCCCTCAGGGATTAATAAAGTATGTCTGATTCTGATGTTTGATATCAACAAAACATAGCTAATTAGTAGAAATGAACTAGATTAAATCATCTCTCAAAGGTGTTGAGACATTGATGGACAGCGGAGAAGTAACTAAATCCAAATAAAAAAATGATTTTATTTTTTTATAAGATATTTAGACTTAGACTTCCTTTTTATTGTCATTCAAAGTTGAACTTTACAGTACAAATAAGAACGCAATTTTGTTGAATTATCTCTTGGTAGTGCAGGATAAAAAAAACAATAAGGTGCAGATATACAGTTGTGATCCAAATTATTAAACCGCCACACAATTTTGGTGTTTTAGAAAGTTGGACATTTATTCCGTATTTTGTTTATAGTCATATCAAATAAAGATGTTTCAAATAGACAAATGCAACTCAAATCGTAACACTGTATTTTACAAAATACCAAAAAAGGACATTTTTCTTAATATCTCATTGACAAAATTATTCAACCCCTTGCAGATCATAACTCTTAAGAACAGAATTTGAATAAGGTCTTTTCAATCAGGTGTTGAACACACCTGTAGATGTGATTAGAACCATAACGAGCAACAATTAAAGTGATTGAAAAAGACTGACGCTCAGCTTCTTGTAGATGGTCAATGGTGTATTTGCAACATGGTGAAGTCCAGGGAGTGGTCAAAGAAGTCAAGAGAGGAGGTAATTTCTCTTCATAAGAAAGGATATTGATATAAGAAAATAGCAAAGACATTACACATTCCAAGAGACACAGTTGGGAGCATAATTCGCAAGTTTAAAGCTAAAGGCACAGTGGAAACACTACCTGGGCGTGGTAGAAAGAGGATGCTGTGTGCGTACAGTGATGAAAAACCCCCGGGTAACAACTGAGGAACTACAACAGGACATTGCAGAGGGGGGAACGCAGGTTTCGTCCCAGACAATAAGGCGCGCACTACGAGATGAAGGCCTCCATGCCAAAACTCCCAGGCGCACCCCACTTCTGACTACCAGGCACAAGAAAAATTGACTCCAGTATGCCAAAAAATCATCTGGACAAACCCCAAATGTTTTGGGAAACTGTTCTATGGAGTGATGAGACAAAACTGGAACTCTTTGGGCCTATGAATCAACGTTATGTCTGGAGGAGAAAAAAATTAAGCTTACAAAGAGAAGAACACCATTCCTACTGTTAAGCATGGTGGGGGGTCAATCATGCTCTGGGACTTCCAGTCTGAGCCATTGCAGGCTCCAGTCCAGACAGAGATGCTGTTGGTCAGCAGGCTCTCTATAGTTCCTCTGTAGAATGTGCTGAGAATGGGGGGAGGGAGCTGTGCTCTTTACATCCGACGCAAAAAGTGCATGCGCTGCTGAGCTCTTTTTACAAGATCTCCGGTGTGTAGGGACAAGGTTATATTGTCAGTAATCTGCACCCCCAGGAACTTGGTGCTGCTTACCATCTCCACCGCTGTGCCGTTGATGAAGAGTGAAGTGTGGCTGGACTGGTGCTTCCTGAAGTCAACGATGATCTCCTTGGTCTTGTCGACGTTCAGGACCAGGTTGTTGGTTCTGCACCAGTCAACCAGATGTTTCACCACCTCCCTGCGAGATGTTGAAGATGTCTGTGAGAACCCCCGCCAACTGGTCTGCACATCCCTGAAGCACCTGGCCCGGAATGTCATCAGGTCCGGGGGTTCACTTTCCTCAGGGTATTCAGGACATCTGCTGTGTCCAAGTTGAGCGGCTGCTCATCAGAGCGAGGGGTGTTTTTTTCGCCGGAGTGATGGATGTTCTCGCCGGAGGGGTGTTAAGTGCCTCAAACCTTTCAAAGTAGTTGTTTAGGTCATTTAGGAAGCTGATACTGTTGTCACAGGGATGGGGGGCAGCTTTATAGTCCGTGATGACCTGTATGCCCTGCCACATTTGTCGAGTGTTCGTGGGGTTCTGGAAGAAGTCCTGCACTTTCTGACTGTGAGCACCTTTGCAACCTTAATGGCACGGTTCAGGTTAGCTCTGGCTGTTTTTACTGCTACCATGTCGCTAGACTTAAACGCCTTGTTCCGAGCCTTCAGCATTGCACGCAGTACCTCACTGTTCATCCATCCAGAGTTTCTCGTTGGCCCGTGTGGGGATGTTCTTGATAATAATAATAATAATAATAATAATGGATTCGATTTATATCGCGCTTTTCTATTGTTAGATATTCAAAGCGCTCACAGAGAAGTGGGAAGCCATCATTCATTCACACCTGGTGGTGGTAAGCTACATCTGTAGCTGCCCTGGGGTAGACCAACGGAAGCGTGGCTGCCAATTTGCGCCTACGGCCCCTCCTACCACCACCAATCATTCATTCATCATTCATTCACCAGTGTGAGCGGCACCGCGGGCAAGGGTGAAGTGTCCTGCCCAAGGACACAACGGCAGCGATTTGGATGTTAATAGGTGGGAAGCGAACCTGCAACCCCCAGGTTTCTGGCACGGCCGCTCTACCCACTACGCCATGCCGCCCCTAATCTGATCACACTGACATCCTCCATGCACTTCTGAATGTATGCGGACACAGACTTTGCATACTCCTCCACACATGTGTTATGATTATCGGTGACGGCTGCCTTGAACATGTCCCAGTCTGTGGTTCCGAAGCAGTCTTGTAATGCTTCCATTGCTCCCTCTGGCCAGGTCCTCACCTGCTTCACTGTAGCTTGCTTTCTGATCAGCAGGGGCTTGTATGCAGGAATTAGCATCACATATAGATGGTCTGAGGAGCCCAGGTGGGGGCGTGGTGCAGCTTTATACGCCTGTTTAATATTACTATAAACCAAGTCCAGCTTGCTTCCATCCCTGGTTGCAAAATTCACATATTGATGGAAATGAGGGAAAACGGTTTTCATGTAAGCTTGATTAAAATCCCCTGCAACGATGAAAACTTCCTCTGGATGTGTAGTTTGCAGTTCATTGATGGAGCAGCACAAAGCATTCAAAGCTTCTTTGGTGTGAGCACTGGGGGGAATGTACACTGTTGTGAAGATCATAGCACTGAATTCCCGAGGTAAATAAAATGGCCTGCATTTTATAGTTAATATTTCTACATCGGGAGAGCAGTGACATGAGACGTTCTTCCCGTTGTTGCACCAGTTGTTATTGATGTATATACAAACACCACCGCCTCGGGATTTACCAGTGAGAGTGCTGCTCCTATCCGACCCAAACATAGTTAGCTCCTCGATGCTAACTGCCTCGCCCGGGACGAATGGTTTCAGCCACGTTTCTGTGAGAAATATGGCGCAGCAGTCTCTCATCTAGATAGATAAATAGATAGTACTTTATTGATTCCTTCAGGAGAGTTCCCTCAGGAAAATTACAATTCCAGCAGCAGTGTCTTGCATATGAATCCAGCTTCAGGTAGTCCAGTTTGTTCTCCAGTGAGCGGACATTTGAGAGCAGGATGGAAGGAAGCGGCGTTCTGTGAGGATTAGCCTTTAGCTTTGTTGTTAGCCCCGCTCGGCATCTCCGTTTCTGTTTCTGATCACACCGCTTATGTCTCCTCTGTCTGCGGTCCCCTCTGGTACTAGGCTCCGCTGCCTCACAGGCCGCTGGATGTAGCCGGCGTAGTATTCCCAGGATAGCGAGGAGGTCCAACGTATACGCATCTTTCGGTCTAATACTGCCCGATCCATCCACATCCAAAATTGTCTGGCGGTCGTACGTTACTACGGAGTGTCCACGCTGGAAGCCAGCCATGAAATTCACAGAAATTACTGGTAGATTTGCCAAAATGTTCTATTACTACCAAGAGCCTCTGCAGCCGCAGCCGAGCAGGGCGCCGCCATCTTGAGACCAATATCTGGCTTGTATCTTCAGTAGGGATGTACATTTATAGATTTATGGATATGATACCCTAATCAATATTCCTTATCGATACCAGTATTTATCGGTACTCTTTTCGGTACTACATGTCATTTGTGGAAATAAAAAAGTGGAAAAGAGGCATTTTAAATAGCATTCCTATTTGCAGAAGAGGTTGAAGTCTTAAAGAAGTCAACTATGTGTGCAGTGCAAGGTGAAATGCAGTTATGTCATCTTCTTCTCAATAACACACACATCACACTTTGGTTGCTTCCTTATTTGTCATCATTCAAAGCTGATTGTAATGTGTAGCAGCGGCAGCTGAACTCAATGTGACAACGTGTCATAGTTACCTCAGTCAGCTGGAATTAAAAATACAAATAGTTGTGTCGTTAGTCCAGAATCTTCACGGTCTTCATGGACCACATAATTAAAGGCCTACTGAAATGAGATGTTCTTATTTAAACGGGGATAGCAGGTCCATTCTATGTGTCATACTTGATCAGTTCGCGATATTGCCATATTTTTGCTGAAAGGATTTAGTAGAGAACATCCACGATAAAGTTTGCAACTTTCGGTGCTAAGAGAAAAGCCCTGACTCTACCGGAAGTCGCAGACGATGACGTCACAAGTGTGGGGGCTCCTCACATATTCACATTGATTTTAATGGGAGCCTCCAACAAAAAGTGCTATTCGGACAGGAGAAAACGACAATTTCCCCTTTAATTTGAGTGAGGATGAAAGATTTGTGGTTGAAGATATTGATAGCGACGGACTAGAAAAAAAAAAAAACGCGATTGCATTGGGACGGATTCTGATGTTTTTAGACACATTTACTAGGATAATTCTGGGAAATCCCTTATCTTTCTATTGTGTTGCTATTGTTTTAGTGAGTTAAATAGTACCTGATAGTCGGAGGTGTGTCTCCACGGGTGTCTTGACGCCAGTGTCTCAGAGGAGTTGACGGCAGCTTTATGGATGGCACAAGCTCAGCTTTTCTCCGGTAAGAAGCGACGTTTTAACCACAATTATCTCACCGAAACCTGCTGGTTGACGTGTGGTCGTGATTCATGTTCTCTTGACCGCGCTCTGATCCATAGGAAAGTTTCACCTCCGGGAATTTTAAACAAGGAATCACCGTGTGTTTGTGTGGCTAAAGGGTAAAGCTTCCCAACTCCATCTTTCTACTGTGACTTCTCCAATATTAATTGAACAAATTGCAAAAGATTCAGCAACACAGATGTCCAAAATACTGTGTAATTATGCCGTTAAAGCAGACGACTTTTAGCTGTGTGTGTGTGCAGCGCTCATACTTCCTATAAACCCGTGACGTCTTGCGTAGACGTCATCGTAACACAACGTTTTTAAGACGAAACTCCCGGGAAATTTAAAATTGCAATTTAGTAAACTAAAGTGGCCGTATTGGCATGTGTTGCAATGTTAATATTTCATCATTGATATATAAACTATCAGACTGCGTGGTCGCTAGTAGTGGCTTTCAGTAGGCCTTTAGGAACCAGTACTAAAAAAAAAAAAATGGTACTTGGTGTACAGCTCTTATCTACACCACTAAACCTTTGAAATATGCTGACATATGTGCTGCTAAGGTAAATAAACAGTAGCCATATTGAATGTTTGCCTTCATTTGACCACGTGAGGTAAGGAGGACGGCCTCTAGGTCACATGGTTACACCCCAGCAATTACACTGTTGATGATTGATGAGCATTCATTTTTAAATGGTGGTGTTAAAAAGCAAATATATCTCCATCTTTAGTGATAAATGTGTCCCCTGGATGAACATGTGTCACAAACATTGTATTAGATGATATGTGGATGTTGTGCTTACTTGGACTGTGATGAAGCTGTGAGGACTCAGGTGGTTTGTCTTCATGCTCTTCAGTCTTCACAGAGACAACAGTCAGTGGAAACTTGCTGACATCAGCCTCCTCCTGCCCTACAGGACACTCTCCCTCCTGACTCATCCACACTTCCTCCTCTTCCTCTTTAATGTGGGGGGGCTGTGGATCCTCCTGCTGCTGAAGGGGACGTTCTTCTTGACGAGCGTTCATCTGTTGGACGTCCGCAAGACAACACAAACAAACTTCAGCTCAGATGTGTCAAATATTTTTTAATCTATCAAATATAATATTTTCCAAGTGAACTGACTCCACTCTGTGGTGATGTTCTTCTACACATGGAATAATCATCAGTTATTGATTATTATGAATTGTGTCATTGATCCTGTTTTCTGCATTTACATTAATTATTGATTAAAAAGTAACAACTTATAGAAAACCTCCTGCTGGGATTTTAATACCGTCATGACTGCATGAAGTCAGTCTGCACGTATAAAAGTGTCATTGTGCTGCAGCATCAAGTGACGCCAACTGGCTCCTCCCACTACCAACCTACCAGCCAACCTTGACGTGCACCTCCAAAATAGTCCCACCTCACGTCAACGGTGACCAGGACTACAGAGCTGTGGTCGGTTGGCTTTACTTTTACGCACAACATCCTCTCTTTGTTTTTCCTTCTGCAAAAGCAACATTTTTAGCCCAACAGACAAGAAACAGAAGTGCAGCGAAGCACGTGTAACAAGTGCCAGCGAGTGTGGCCGTGTGATAGTATGTTGCTTGAACCTCACTCACACCTTAAGGAATGTGCTGGCGTGAGAATATATATGTATATATATATATATATTAGGGGTGGGCAAATTAATTACGAGTTAATTCATCACTCTATTAACACCGACAATTATTTTATCTCACATTTGCGTATGTTGTTTACATGCTTTTATTTTGTTAACGCCTTTTCGTAACAAGATGGCGTCGCCCGGCGTCGAGGGGCTCTTGCTAAAGATGGAACATTTGGCAAAAATACCGGACAATTCTGCAAATTTCATGGCTGGCTTACAGCGTGGTCACTCCGGGATCACTTACGACCGCCAGACAATTCTGGATGTGGATAGATCGGGCCGTTTTGGACTGAATGAGGCGTGCTTGCTAGAGCGGCTAGCTAGCATGGGAATACTTTGCCGGCTACATCCAGCGGCCTGTGAAGCAGCGGAGTATATGTGTTGTCTGTCTATTTATGAATAATGCAGACCAGGACTGATGGCTGAGTTCTTAACGTTTGCTTTCAGAGCGTGCATATCACAACATACAAGATGCCGTCATGGCGACACAACCTATACTGGGCTACCACGCATGCTCGTCACTCCTGTTGCATGCTGGGTAGGGTAGTTCTTTTTTTCCCTGGCTCATAACATCACAATATAGTACCATGTATATGATGCGTTCAGTTTATCAAAGCACCAAGCAAACAATCGGAAAATTCCCATCATATCAATTCCTAGATATGGTCATAATTATTTTAAGTGCACTACGCAGAATAAACACAACATTATTAATATTGCTACTACGGATAATTTGATCAAAAATTCCCTAAAAGAGCCCACTACCTATAATATAGGTTTTTTAAACATAAGACCCTGATAAAAAAAAATGTTTCTGCTGTTACCTCAGAAATTGCCTGTTCAGATGTTATGATTGTGGCTCAGAGATTTGTATGTAGATTATATTTATTTTCCATAACAAACAGGATAACTTAAATACCCTGGCAGTGGCAATTAGCTTAAATGTTTGTATTTACATTTTTTGAGTTGATTTTCATAAAATATGCTATTTAACTGCTACTGTTTAACAAGGACTGATTTAAATTGTGTTTGCACAACAAATGTTTTGGCGCTTTTGTTCATGTGAGAGAATATTCCAATAAAGGTGCACTACACACTACTTTTGAATTCATTATTGGGCTTTGTGTATACAATGCAGTTAATCGCGATTACTCGGAGAAATAGTGCGATTAACTTCGATTACAATTTTTAATCGTTACCCAGCCCTAATATATATATATATATATACACATACATATATATACACATACATATATATATATATATATATACATATATATATATATATATATACATATATATATATATATATATACATATATATATATATATATATATATATATATTAGAATATTTGGGTACCTCATGATTTGATTACAAACAAAATATTGATGCATATTCAATTTGTGTGCAGTATATTAAAGCCATTTTTCATATTTAACATTTATTTAATTAAATATTTATTTTAGTCTGACTGAATAAGCATTAATCGCTTACAATTGTGCAAATAGTGTATTCATAATAACAAACACCAGTTGATTTAATTTCCATGATATGTCCACCAAATGCAGCTGAGATAGGCTCCAACACCCCCTGTCCCCCCTCGCAACCCCAAATAGGGACAAGCGGTAGAAAATGGATGGATGTTATCAAAGGAATAGAAGTGCATGCAAACATCATTTATATTTATTGTTAATAAAGTTGACACCAACACAAAATAGACCACTGCAATAATATTCTACTGTCATTATAATAATAATATTTGTAATTATTTTTTCATCCTGTAAAGCATCTTTGAGTACACTGAAAAGCGCTATACCAAATAAAATGTATTATTATTATATAATGTGACTTATTCCAGACTTAAATTTCGAGACGTTCGTTTCTTTCTAGTAACAAATATTCAATGATGTTAAGCGTGACTGTAATATACAACAAAAAACAGTTAAAGTATTAAATAAGTCAATATAATTCTCATAGAGAACATATAAAATACACTCCTCAAAAAAAACGCTCGCATTTGCTACAAAGGCCTGCTAGCGGGCTAACGCTAGCACGTTAGCTTCGAACAACATATGAGGTAAATAAGATAAATAATATGAAAATATATCATGTATATTACCTCATAAGCCGCGTGTACAAGAGAGGAGTGGAATATATTCTTCCTATTGTTACACCAGCAACTCTTTTTTGTCTTCTGTGGCCGGGCGAAGGAAGTGTGCACCACTCACTATTGTCCCAGTGAAACACGTGTTTGAAGGAAGTGTGCACCACTCACTATTGTCCCAGTGAAACACGTGTTTGAAGGAAGTGTGCACCACTCACTATTGTCCCAGTGAAACACGTGTTTGAAGGAAGTGTGCACCACTCACTATTGTCCCAGTGAAACACGTGTTTGAAGGAAGTGTGCACCACTCACTATTGTCCCAGTGAAACACGTGTTTGAAGGAAGTGTGCACCACTCACTATTGTCCCAGTGAAACACGTGTTTGAAGGAAGTGTGCACCACTCACTATTGTCCCAGTGAAACACGTGATTGAAGGAAGTGTGCACCACTCACTATTGTCCCAGTGAAACACGTGTTTGAAGGAAGTGTGCACCACTCGCTATTGTCCCAGTGAAACACGTGTTTGAAGGAAGTGTGCACCACTCACTATTGTCCCAGTGAAACATGTGTTTGAAGGAAGTGTGCACCACTCACTATTGTCCCAGTGAAACACGTGTTTGAAGGAAGTGTGCACCACTCACTATTGTCCCAGTGAAACACGTGTTTGAAGGAAGTGTGCACCACTCACTATTGTCCCAGTGAAACACGTATTTGGCCAACATTTGTTCTGCGGTTGAGAACACCTCGATGACGTCACACAGGAGGTAGAACAAAACAAGACGTTGTATTGGTTATTATGGTTTCTAGGTCTTAATTACAACGTACATGTGCACATGTGTGTCGTTTAACAGAGTAAACGTCGTTATTAATTGTTATTGTATGCGGATACATTAGTCTGAGTGCACTTTGACGTGCTAGCCTAGCCTGCTGGTTAGCTTAGCTTGTTAGCTGCTAACAAAGAGAGGCGGAAGTGATCGACACATCAAAGCAGAGATCCAATGTAAGTGTAAAGTGTTTTTATTGTGTGAACATGTCTACATTACAAATGATGTGAGTGTTGCTGAATCTGCGACTAACTGCTGCTGTTGAAGAAATATTTGTGATGTTAGAAAAAAAAAACGATAGCAGAGTACAAGGAGGAACTTTGTCCAACAAAAGAGGAGAAGGAGCAACAACATCAACTACTGGACGCTGTTTTCAAGAAACATCAAGTTGTGTTACACATCCTTCCATCCATCCAACCATCCGTCCATCTTCTTCTGCTTATCTGAGGTCAGGTTGCGGGGGCAGCAGCCTAAGAAGGGAAGCCCAGCCTTTCCTTTCCCCAGCCGCTTCCCGGGGGATCCCGAGGCGTTCCCAGGCCAGCCAGTTTCTAACATAATAGTGAGAGTCCAGTCCATAGTGGGGCCAGCCGGAGACCATCCCGATCGGAGACAGGTCAGTAACGCAGAGATGTCCCTAACCGATGCACAGGCAAGCAGTCCACCCCGGGTCCCGACTCTGGGCAGATATATCATATATAAATATATATATATATATATATATATATATATATATATATATATATATGTATATATATATATATATAAATATATATATATATATATATATATATATATATATATATATATATATATATATATATATATATATATCTGCCTAGAGTCGGGATCCAGGGTGGTCTGCTCGTCTGTGTGTATATATATATATATATATATATATATATATATATATATATATATATATATATATATATATATATATATATATACACACACAATAAAAACTAAATAAGATAAGGCTCAGAATTGGTTTCTTAACCAAACCTTTTGTTGTGTACCAGAGAAGGGAAGGAGGCAACAACCAGGGCAGGACTGCGGTTTACAAGGTTCATTTAAAACCTTTGATGAATGCGTGGCGTGTGTATGCTACTCAAAGTGAATGAGTACCCACCTGCTCCCAGTTCCACCAACACTGGTTTAACTGTAACTTAAATATTGGGTTTCACTATGTAAAGCGCTTTGAGTCACTAGAGAAAAGCGCTATATAAATATAATTCACTTCACTTCACTATGTGTAATATTAAATATGTAAATGTTACCAAGGGTTGTTGTCTGTAAATGTTGGTTGTATCTTTCGTCGTAATCCAAGAGGGCAAGGCGAAGAGGCAGGTCGTGGACATGCAAGAGGTCATGGGCAAGAGCAGGGCAGCGTGGTCTGGGTCCGAGCAGGGAGGTCGTGGATCGAGGAGAGCAGTCAGGAATCCGGATGCGAGTTGAGTGACAAGGCACAAATAAGGAAGGATAGCGTAGTCACTGAGGAAATACAAAAGGACATGAACCAGGGGAAAACAGAGAGATAGAGTAAAACAAGGGCAAGAAATTCACTGGGAAAACAGGGAATGTCAGACATGATGCTTACTGGAAGGTTAGCGACGTTCTGGCAAAGGGTCCTCGGGTCTGCTGGTCTTTATGCTGCTCCCTCTCATCAAGTCCAGGTGTGTTGATTATTGATAGCGTGTAGGCTCGTTGCTGCGTGGGCGTGGTGCCCTCAGCACGAGCGAGGGCGCTTCTTGGTGCGCTGTCAGCAGAGGCGCCTCTTGGCTCACTGTCAGCAGAGGCACACGCAGCTCCAGCCGCTGAGGTAACGCGGGTTCGACTCCGCGTCATGACACCTTTCTACATATAAAGTGCAACATTCTCACATATAAAGTGCAACATTAAACTGCTTCAAGTTGTTGCTCGGATTAAATAAAATGACAAAACTTTTCTTCTACATACAAAAAGTGCAGCATTAAACAATTTCAAGTCAACTCAGCCTCATATTAACTTTTCTTTTTCCCACCCTCCAGCCTTTAACCCTGATGACTTTCAATCAATTTTCATGTTTTCTGCCAGAAAAATCAGTTTATCCACCTTGTCTGCAGAAAGAGCAGACCTGCTTGCAGTTACAATGTCCCCAGCTGTGAAAAATACCCTTTCGCTGGGCACGGAGGTAGCAGGTATGGTGAGGTAGTGCCTGGCTAACTTGGCAGTAAGAGGATATGTGGGCTCATTGTTCTTCCACCATAGAAGTGGGTCAAAATCGAGTTTTTAATGCACTATGGTCTTAAATCTGCTGCTGTAAAAACACCAACAGCATTTGTTATTGCTTTAGCCCTGCCTGAGTCGCAGAGTAGAAGCTGCTTGAATGCAGTGGGAGCTGTGTTTGTTCGTCTTTCTCTTCGTTGAAGCCATGTTACCCATTGTTGTATCGCACTGCAAAGCCGAAGTGTTCCCAAACGGGAGATCTTAACGATGCAGGAGGGTCTTCCAGCTCTGGCTTTTACACTTTGTAGTAGCCCGGTCGTTGTTAGCATGCTGTGTGTTGTGCCTCAGTGTGCATTGTTGACACAACGTGTGGTGCGCTACTTAATATGTCCGTGTGGAAACTTGTTCGATACACCTCCGAACCAGAACCCCCGTACCGAAACGGTTCAATACAAATACACGTACCGTTACACCCTTAATACACACACATCTGAAGATTATAAACAAATAAATATATTTGGTGGGCCAAACAAAATGACTCGGCAAACCAATGTTTGGTATGAGTGCTATGACCTCAAATCTATATCCTAATAACAATATATGTCACGATACATCATTTGATATATGATTGCTGATAAAAGAATTTCAAAATGGGTTACAAAAGCTCCTAATTTGGCAGTTGACATATGCAGTAACATATTGTGTCTTTTCTAATTGTATTATTTTGTCGAAACAATTATTATTAATGTACTTGTTTATTTACTATTAATATCTGGTTTATTTATTTGACAAAATAATACTGGAAATTATGTAATATTTGACTGCATATTTCAGCAACTAAATTAGGAGCCTGTGTAGTGTCAGAATAATTGTTTCTAAGTTATCACAAAAACTTTGTGTTGCATTGAGTGACTGGTGAGAAGCAAAAGCTGTCTTTGAAACCTACCAAGAGTAAGGCTCGTAAAACTCCACTGTGTTGGGGAAAGCAAGATGAAGGTGTTCCTGTTTTCTTTCATGTATTATAATCAAACATAAAGATATTGTCTGACCCAAGTACTACAAAAGCAAAGAGGAAGCAGAACCAGTGTCCCCTCCAGGGGACCTCTTTTTGAACCTCCTTTTTGAACTGTTTTACGAACCTCTTTTTGAACTCATTTACGACCTTTTCTTTTGAACTGTTCCGTAACCAAAGGCAACGCTGTTTACGACACACTTCCCTCTCGAAGCAGCTGTGGTCATGTGGTCGAAGAAAGTAAAATAAAGAAGGGGGAGTACAATCTTTCGCCAGAGCGTGGGTGACACTGTAAAAAGTTAGAGGTCGACACGTTTCTCCTCAATTGAATCCAAATTGAATTATGTCTCTGTTTGATTCTTTGCATCTTGTCTTGTTTAATTGATGTCATCAGTGTTTGAACCTGACATGTAGCCTGTTTTAAAATGGTTTTATTACTAATTCTATATGAAATAATGTATCGCAAAATACATTTTAAACCATATCGTCTATCCATAGTAGAAAGTCCTGTCGTCCTGGTTTGTTTTTCTATTCCTGTAAATAATGTTGTAAAGAGCAGCGTGTTTGTGCGTCACTGAGATTTCAAGACACTTCATACGATAACTTGTTTTTCCTAAGTGCATGTAAAAGTACTGAATGCATTGTGTGACTGAGCAGAGAGGCTGTGTTTGTCTTGCAGACATCTGTGAAGAACATCTTCACCCTGAGCAACAGAAGTGCAGCTTCAGGATGCAGACGGAGGAGCCACAGCCCTCCCACATTAAGAAGGAAGAGGAATACCTACTGATGCCCCATTTTAAAAAGGAAGAGGAGGACCCACTGACACCCCGATTTAAAGAGGAAGAGGTGGATCCACTGACCCCTCACATTCAAGAGGAAGAGGAAGAGCACAGCATCAGTCAGCAGAGAGAGCATCTTGAAGGACTGGAGGAGGTTGATGTCACCAAGATGCCAGTGACTGGTGTCCCTGTGAAGAGTGAAGATGATGAGGTGAAAGGTGAAAGTGAGGAGAGGGGAGGGGGGGAGCCTCCAAGCAGCAGCTCAACACAACACATGACAACAGAAGCTGATGGAGACCACTGTGGAGGATCACAAGCAGACAAGCTCTTAGCTCCACTATCAGATAGTGAGGACACAACGTCACACTCTCCTGACACTGATGATGAAGACTCTAAAGATGATAAGACATGTCACACTGACAACACTCACTTCACATCTTCTCACTCTCACAAAACATTTAAATACCAAAGTCGTCTGAAAAGACACATGAGAACACACACTGGAGAAAAACCTTTTCATGTTTTATCTGTAGTAAAGATTTTACTAAAAGACAAAATTTGAAAAGACACATGAGAACACACACTGGAGAAAAACCTTTTTCATGTTCAATCTGCAGTAAAGATTTTACGCATTGGCACAATTTGAAAACACACATGAGAATACATACTGGTGAAAAACCTTTTTCCTGCTCAGAATATGGCAAAAGTTTTGTAATAAATCAAAGGTTAAAAGTACACATGAGAATACACACTAGAGAAAAAACTTTTTCCTGCTCAGAATGTGGTAAAAGTTTTGTAACAAATCAAACCTTAAAAGCACACATGAGAACACACACTGGTGAAAAACCTTTTTCGGGTTCAATCTGTGGTAAAGATTTTACTCTAAGGCCCCTTTTAAAAACACACGTGAGAACACATTCTGGTGAAAAACCATACTCTTGTTCAAACTGCAACAAAAGCTTTCGTCACCGACAATCTTTCACAGTACACATGAGAAGACACCCAGGAGAGAAAGTGTTGAGTTGCAGTGTGTGTGGTGAAAGATTGTCTTCTAAGTAGCAGTGTAAGAAACACAAGTGTGCTGGTGAGAACAGCAGCAGCAAATGAAACTGCAGGATTTGAAATAAACTGTCAAGACTTTCATTTTGACTTTCTAACAACATCAGCACATATAACATGAGTGACATCATTGTTGTGTGTGTACAATAATGTTAATATGTTTCTAACATTTATAGATTAGACATTTCAGATTAGTGCTTTTATTACAGTCAAGTACATGAGTTAATATACACATTTGTGTACTTTGAAATGAACAGATTTTTGACTGAAAAGGTGAGAATAAATAGTATATAAAATATGTTACTTACAGTAAACATTTTAAGTGTAGATATCCATAATTTACTTTTATACTTATTCATAATAGTGTTTCATATGTTTTTTGTAATAATGAAGAGTTGCATATTTTATTTTCTAATTGTAGATGATTCCATAGATGAACTCTTATATATGATGTACATATTTGTTTTGCATGTGTTCATACCTTTGCTTTTGAGTACACATAAATCCCTCTTAGTTCATATTTACTGGTTCACATCTGAAACATCTTCTGGACCACTTCTGGAAGCATATTATCATTGACTTTATACATCATTGGTGCAGGGAACGGTGCTGGCCTCTCTTCTCTTCACCCTGTACACCGCTGACTTCTGCTACAACTCAGTGCTGTGTCACATCTAGAAGTACGCGGATGACACAGCCATCGTCGGGTGCATCAGGGACGGCAGAGAGGAGGAGTTTCGGAACCTGGTGAGGGACTTGGTTGTCTGGTGCCACACGAACGTCTTGCAGCTCAATCCGTCAAAGACCAAGGAGCTGGTCATTGACTTTGGGAGGTCGAGTCCACGGTCACAACCTATTGTGATCGAGGGAGTTGAAGTACAGACCGTGGACTCATTCAAGTACCTCGGGGTTTGGGTGGACAATAAGCTGGACTGGACTGTTAACACGGACCACCAGTACAAGAAAGGACAGAGCAGGCTGTACTTCCTCAGGAGACTGCACTCCTTCAACATTTGTAGAAAACTCCTGTGGATGTACTACCAGTCTGCTGTTGCCAGTGTTCTGTTCTACATGGTAGTGTGCTGGGGGGGCAGTACATCTAAGAAGGACAGCTCCAGACTTGAGAAACTGATCAGGCGGGCCGGTTCTACAATGGGAATGAAACTGGACTCACTGGTGAGGGTGGCAGAGAAGAGGACTGTGGACAAACTAGTGAGCATCCTGGATGATGCCAGTCACCCTCTGCATAGTGTTATCAGCAGCCAGAGGAGCCTGTTCAGTTCTAGACTGCTTCATCCCAAGTGCAGGACTAATAGACTCAAAAACTCCTTTGTCCCACACGCCATTAGACTGTACAACTCCTCTCTGGGGCGGGGGGCGGGGGGTACTAGGATGACAGGGGATGCAAAACATTAACAGTGCAATACGTTTTCATAACATGGTCACTACTGCCTACTTTGTCTTGTTATATTCTTATTTTACTGTTATATTGTTGTTCCCATTGTTTTTATTCTTTTTGTAATATTTCTCTATTTTGTTTCCTTTTAAACCCCCATTATTTACTTTTTACTTTCTTTTTTTTTTTTAAATTGATCTCAACTCTGTACACTGCTGCTGGAATTTTTAATTTTCCTGAAGGAACTCTCCTGAAGGAATCAATAAAGTACTATCTATCTATCTATCTATCTATCTATCTATCTATCTATCTATCTATCTATCTATCTATCTATCTATCTATCTATCTATCTATCTATCTATCTATCTATCTATCATTTGAACAATTGTTTTTTTATACAAGATCATTTACTTTTAAAATGTGTGACTTTATGAATCATTTGTTGGGTCTCTATAATCCATTCTATTAATTGTCCTTTTTACTTTCTTGTGTAATATGAATATTGATGTGTGCTTGTTTTATATGTATGTCCCCAGACTTTTATGCAATAAACAATGTATGACTCAACTAAAGTTGGGTACAATAATTATAGTTAATATTCATAAGTATGTATTTTATTCTATTTCGTATTGCACTCCATTTTTTTATGTTTTCTTTATATGACTTACATGTAGTGTCCAGCTTACTTCATCATCTATATTAACTCCTAAAAATGTGATGACCTTCATTCCTTTCATTTCAATATTATCCATCATAATTTGTGTTTTACATTTTTACAATCTCCAAATATGGTATATTTAGTTTTAAGTGGAAACAAGTGGAAAGGGGATCAATTGGAAGTCTCCTATCAAATTTTAAAAGAAAACTGTTGAAATTATCAAAGTGTGGTTAAAGCTGAGAAAACAAAATATTTGTCAGACTTAATTTTAAGTAGCATCAGTAAGCCATTTGTTCTTTTTAATAATATCAGTAATGTTCTTAAACCGAATCCAGCCACTTCACTGGAGATGACAAGTGAAACTTGTGAAAAATTTCTCTCCTTTTTTAATGATGAGGTTGCTTCTATTCTGGCAAATCTTTCTCGTTTTCCATTAAGTTTTAATGTGGCCACTCAGTGCTCGACTGTGTTCTGTCACTTTGAGCCTGTGTCCATGCCTGAACTTACAGGAATAGTCGGCAAGCTAAAACCCTCGTCATGTTCCACAGACCCAGTCCCCCCTCGCTTTTTTAAAGAAATCTGGGACACTATTGATGTGTCTGTTAGGAACATCATCAACAGCAGCTTGATTTCTGGCTGTGTCCCCTCCTTTTGTAAAAGAGCTGTTGTTGAGCCTTTGATTAAAAAACCAGGTCTTGATTCGACAAGTTTGTCAAATTATCGGCCCATTTCCAAATTACCTTTTGTGTCAAAGATTTTGTAGAAATGTGTTCTGGCACAACTGCAGCCTTTTTTAGATGAAAATAGCACTTTAGATCCATTTCAGTCTGGATACAAAGCTTTGCACAGTACTGAATCTGCACTATTAAAGGTTTTTAATGACTTGCTTTTAATGTCTGATTCTGGCAGCTCTGCCATTTTAGTGCTTTTAGATCTTACAGCTGCCTTTGACACAGTCGACCACACAATTCTTTTAGAGCGCCTGAGAGACTGTGTGGGTGTCAGGGGGACTGCGTTACAGTGGTTCAGATCTTACCTGTCTGAGAGGTCCTTCTCTGTCAGGCTGGGGGACGCCACCTCCTCTTCTGCCCCGCTTTACTGTGGTGTCCCCCAAGGATCTATTTTAGGCCCCATCCTGTTCGCTCTTTATTTCCTCCCTCTTGGAGATATTTTTAAGAAACATGGAGTGTTTTATCACTTTTATGCAGAAGACTGCCAAATTTATATGCCAATTTCAAAAGGCCACGGCCCCCTGACACCCCTCCTTAACTGTCTATGTGACGTCAAGGCTTGGTTAGCCCAGAATTTTTTAATAATGAATGAGGGAAAAACGGAAATTTTAGTTTTTGGTCCGGCCCTCACTGACTTGGGACCATTGCAAAATGATGTGTGTCCCAAAGTCACCAGCGATTTTAAACTACACAAACAAGTCAAGTGCGTTTTAAAATCGTGTTTTTATCACCTTTGTCTTTTAGTAAAGGTTAAACCGTTTTTATCTTTTAACCTTTTGGAACAAGTCGTGCATGCTTTTATTTGAAGTGGCCTGGACTACTGCAATGCACTTTATGCTGGCATTAGCCAAACAGCTCTCTCCCGGTTGCAGTTAGTCCAGAACGCGGCAGCAGGACTTTTAACAGGGGCCAGGAAACGCCAGCATATAACCCCAATTCTTCAGAGTTTGCACTGGCTCCCTGTTCATTTTAGAATTGATTTTAAAACATTGCTGTTTGTTTTTAAATCTTTACATGGACTGGCACCTCAATATATCTCGGACTTCATCCAAATTTACATTCCTGCGCGCGCTCTGAGGTCCGAGAGCCAGTTCCAGCTCGTGGTGCCCAAAACCAGACTTAAGACCAGGGGAGACAGGGCCTTCTCTGTGGTCGGCCCTAAGCTCTGGAACACTCTGCCCCTCCATGTTCAAACTGCTTCCACATTGGAGTGTTTTAAGTCTCGTCTTAAGACCCACTTTTATTCTTTGGCTTTTAACACTACGTGAGTTGTGTGGTCCTCTGTCCTCTGTTGTCCTCTGTGTTTTTTATACACTTTGATTATTATTTTACAGTTTTAATTGATTTTACCCTTTAAAATAGTTTTTAATCATATTTGTTTTTGTATTGTTTTTATTGGTTTTATTTGTATTTATTTTTGTTTTATTCAGTCATTGGTGGAGCATAATATTGTTTTTAACATGGCTGTGCAGCACTTTGGAAACGTTATTGTTGTTTAAATGTGCTATATAAATAAAGTGGATTGATTGGATTATTGAAGTTTAGTGACAGTTTATTGATGTTAAGCCATCTTTTTATGGTCAAGTTCTCTCTGGATAAAATAAGATGAGAGTTAAATCAAGCGGTAATGAAGGTGAAGAATGGAAGATTATTATATACATAATTATATATAGATAGTAGTGACAATTAAAGACACTTTCATCCTGTTCATTTGAGCAAAGAAAGAGAGTAAAGTGTAATATTGTAAACAATAGAAGAATATCAATATCCGCAGTCAATATTCCAACATTGTGAAGCTGAGCTATGGTAAAAACATATTCAGCTTTGAAGGCTTTATGAGAGTGATGTAATTATCAGAATCTGAATCAGAAATACTTTATTAATCCCTGAGTGGAAATAAACATTTTCATAAACATGTGAATATTCAATGTAATAATGTATGATATTAATACAATAATAAAATGGTACGTTTGGGGATGTGTAATATTGTTTGAATTAACATCCTGAATAGTTTTAATTAGTAGAGAGTGAAACAAATGAGGAAGTAGTCATAATAATGGTTTGTTTTTAGCCTGTTTATGAATAATTAAAGATAATTAAAATACAAAAAACAGAGCTTACATCCTCAGTGAGCTGAACTTCAGCAGTAAAGATGAGAGAAATAATGTGGAAAGGTCAGAAGTCAAATGTTTCTTCAGGTAATACATGGAGCCTCTGCTGCCAACTATTTATATAAAAAAACTATATATATATATATGTATATATATATATATATATATATATACATATATATATATATATATATATATATATATATATATATATATATATATATATATATATGTATATATATATATATATATATATATATATATATATATTAGGGGTGGGCAAATTAATGGGTTAATTATGCGTTAACTCATCAATCTATTAACGCCGACAATTATTTTATCTCACATTTGCGTATGTTGTTTACATGCTTTTATTTTGTTAACGCCTTTTCTTAACAAGATGGCAACTCCCGGATGTACTTCGGCGTCGATGGGCTCTTGGTAAAGATGGAACATTTGGCAAAAATACCGGACAATTCTGCAAATTTCATGGCTGGCTTACAGCGTGGTCACTCCGGGATCACTTACGACCGCCAGACAATTCTGGATGTGGATAGATCGGGCCGTTTTGGACTGAATGACGCGTGCTTGCTAGACCGGCTAGCTAGCATGGGAATACTTTGCCGGCTACATCCAGCGGCCTGTGAAGCAGCGGAGTATATGTGTTGTCTGTCTATTTATGAATAATGCAGACCAGGAGTGTTGGCTGAGTTCTTAACGTTTGCTTTCAGAGCGTGCATATCACAACATACAAGATGCTGTCATGGCGACACACAACCTATACCGGGCTACCGCGCATGCTCGTCACTCCTGTTGCATGCTGGGTAAGGTAGTTATTTTTTTCCCTGGCTCATAACATCACAAATAGTACCATGTATATGATGCGTTCAGTTTATCAAAGCACCAAGCAAACAATCGGAAAATTCCCATCATATCAAGTCCTAGATATGGTCATAATTATTTTAAGTGCACTACGCAGAATAAACACAACATTATTAATATTGCTACTACGGATAATTTGATCAAACATTCCCTAAAACAGCCCACTACCTGTAATATAGTTTTTTTAAACATAAGACTCTGATAAAAAAAAATGTTTCTGCTGTTACCTCAGAATTTGCCTGTTCAGATGTTATGATTGTGGCTCAGAGATTTGTATGTAGATTATATTTATTTTCCATAACAAACAGGATAACTTAAATACCCTGGCAGTGGCAATAAGCTTAAATGTTTGTATTTAAATTTTTTGAGTTGATTTTCATAAAATATGCTATTTAACTGCTACTGTTTAACAAGGACTGATTTAAATTGTGTTTGCACAACAAATGTTTTGGCGCTTTTGTTCATGTGAGAGAATATTCCAATAAAGGTGCACTACACACTACTTTTGAATTCATTATTGGGCTTTGCGTATACAATGCAGTTAATCGCGATTAATCGGAGAAATAGTGCGATTAACTTTGATTACAATTTTAAATTGTTGCCCAGCCCTAATATATATATATATATATATATATATATATATATATATATATATATATATATATATATATACCTATATATATATATCAATATATAGATATATAGCTAGATATAATATAAATAACGACAAAGGAAATTTTAAAAGGACATGAAAACCTCCCACATTCTAAAATACATTATAAAAACGATTACCATCAAAGACAAAAAGAATACCATGAGTGTAATATCTATTTTGTTTCTTGTTTTTCTTTCCTGATGCTACTGTTGTTTCAAAACATTTTCAAATATTTAAATATTTTTATGGAAATAGGTTTTTTTTTTTTTTTTGGTTGATTTGAAATGGACAAGTTTACTTTTATTTTCACAAGAAGTAAACCGGGGGTGGAAAGCTGTTTGTACTTATTCCTCTCGCGAGATTTGGAAAAGAGCTGGTTACTTGTTTCTCTCGCGAGATCTGACAACACTGCGCGCGAACCAAACACGGCGAGGACAACGCAAGATGGCGTCTGACGGTGAAGACGTTATTGCAGTCGTCACAGTTCAATGTTCTTAATCTATGCCTCCATGTACACATATATGTCCTTTATTACACTCTAGTAAATAGAGTAAACATCGTTAATAACTGTTTGCATCCGGTTATATTAGTCTGAGCGCACTTTGATGCTTCTCGAGCTAGCTTAGCCTGCTAGTTAGCTTAGCTTGTTAGCTGCTAACAAAGAGAGGCGGAAGTGATCAAAACACATCACTAAGTAGAGATCAAGTGTGAGTGTAAAGTGTTGTGATTGTGTGAAAATGTGCCAAAGAACCACAGCAGAGTACGAGGAGGAACTTTATCCAACAAAAGAGGAGAAGGAGCGACAACATGAAAAACATCAAGTTGTGTTACACAGAACAGGTTTGTTTACTTCTTACTCTCACATCTTTACTAACTTTATATTTCATTATTCACACTATTCTTAAATAGATTGTCTACAGGAAGAATAATTGTCATGTGAGGATGATGCACTGATTGTTTTACATTGTTCATAAGAAGGAGAATTTGTCAGACACACAATATTTATGAGAGGTTGATGTTTGTAACAATGTGTATCAACATGTTCACACAAAACTCACACAGTCACCGGGGGAATATTCCAGAGAGCAGGTTAAGTGCAAAGTCCTGAGTATGTAAAGCTCGAGAGTTTTACCTCGAAAAATAAGAAAGGTAAGACAAAGTCAGAGTCAGTTACCATGGTGACTGACTCTGTAAACCTAGCCTGCTAGCTGGCAGGTTTGACAAGTTATATATGTGTGTCAAAGCTATTATTTCCTTCATATTGGTGCAGCCATTAACCTACTACAACACCTACTACATCCACTTACTCAGTGTTCTAGTGGTTAGAGTGTCTGCCCTGAGATGGGTAGGTTGTGATTTCAAACCCCACCTGAGTCATACCAAAGACTATAAAAATTGGACCCATTACTTTCCTGCTTGGCACTCAGCATCAAGGGTTGGAATTGGGTTTGGAATTGGGGGTTAAATCCCCATAAAACAGATTCCTGGGCGCGGCCACCGCTGCTGCTCACTGCTCACTTCACCTCCCAAGGGTTGATCAAGGGTAATGGGCCAAATGCAGAGAATAATCTCCCCACACCTTGTGTGTGTGTGACAATCATTGGTACTTTAACTTTTTAACGTGGCAGTGATTGTGGAAAAACCAAGCCTGATCTAAAGATGACATCTTGATCTCATACCATCTCAGACTAATTGACCGTTCATTATTAAGTGAAGTGTCTTATAGTTGCTTAAATTAGTTTTTAACAAAGCAACACTATGTTTTATCCAGTTACTCGATTAATCGAAAACGTTCCCAGTGGAACACTTGATTAATAACATTTTCAATAGCCACAGCACATTATTTCATAGCATGTAGGAGTTAAAATGTGATTTGTTTGTGTCCTGTAGACATCCATCAGCTGATTGGACACCAAGAAGAATGTCTCCCTCATCTGCAGGGGGACAGTTTCACTTTAGAGTATCCACAGCCCTCACATTTTAAAGGGGACAAAGATGATCCACAGCCCTCTTATTTTAAAGAAGAAGAGGAGGGAGAGTGTCCTGTAGGGCAGGAGGAGGCTGATGTCAGCAAGTTTCCACTGACTGTTGTCTCTGTGAAGACTGAAGAGCATGAAGACAAACCACCTGAGTCCTCACAGCTTCATCACAGTCCAAGTAAGCACAACATCCACATATCATCTAATACAATGTTTGTGACACATGTTCATCCGGGGGACACATTTATCACTAAAGATGGAGATAAACTTGCTTTTTAACACCACCATTTAAAAATCAATCATCAACAGTGTAATTGCTGGGGTGTAACCATGTGACCTAGAGGCCGTCCTCCTTACCTCACGTGGTCAAATGAAGGCAAACATTCAATATGGCTACTGTTTATTTACCTTAGCAGCACATATGTCAGCATATTTCAAAGGTTTAGTGGTGAAGATTGGGGATGTATTTGTGTATACGTGTATTTGTATTGAACCGTTTCGGTATGGGGGTTTCGGTTCGGTTCGGAGGTGTACCGAACGAGTTTCCACACGAACATATTAGTCTAAAGTCTTAACAAGCTGTGCCGCTTCGTTCTGCCTGTTTCCATCGGTACTCTACACAGCACCCAGCATTGTCCCACCCACACAACCATCTGATTGGTTGCAGACAGAGCAGTAACAGCCAATCAGCAGTGTGTATTCACAGTGCAAGGAGTTAGTGCTCCACCGTCGTCATGAGCAGGTAGGTGTTTAGCAGGTAAGCATCAGCCAGCGGACTCTCCCCAAATTATAGTAAACACCTCCCAGTCAACTACAAACCCCGTTTCCATATGAGTTGGGAAATTGTGTTAGATGTAAATATAAATGAAATACAATGATTTGCAAATCCTTTTCAAGCCATATTCAGTTGAATACGCAACAAAGACAACATATTTGATGTTCAAACTGATAAACCTTTTTTTTTTTTTTTCGCAAATCATTAACTTTAGAATTTGATGCCAGCAACATGTGACAAAGAAGCAAAGAAGTTGGGAACGGTGGCAATAAATACTGATAAAGTTGAGGAATGCTCATCAAACACTTATGTGGAACATCCCACAGGTGTGCAGGCTAATTGGGAACAGTTCAGTGTCATGGTTGGGTATAAAAGCAGCTTCCATGAAATGCTAAGTAATTCACAAACAACAATGGGCTGAGGGTCACCAATTTGTATGCATATTGTCGAACAGTTTTGGAACAACATTTCTCAACGACCTACTGCAAGGAATTTAGGGATTTTGCCATCTACGGTCCGTAAAATCATCAAAACGTTTAGAGAATCTGGAGAAATCACTGCACGTAAGCGATGATATTACGGACTTTTGACCCCTCAGGCGTTACTGCATCAAAAAGCGACATCAGTGTGTAAAGGATATCACCACATGGGCTCAGGAATACTTCATAAAACCACTGTCAGTAACTACATTTCAAATTATATTTGGAAACAGAGGACGTGGTGTCCTCCAGAGCAAAGAGGAAAATAACCATTCGGATTGTTGTAGGCGCAAAGTTCAAAAGGCAGCATCTGTGATAGTATAGGTGTGTATTAGTGCCCAAGGCATAGGTAACTTACACATCTGTGAAGGCACCATTAATGCTGAAAGGTCCATACAGGTTTTGGAGCACCATATGTTGTCATCCAAGCAACGTTATCAAGGACGCTCCTGCTTATTTCAGCAAGACAAGTGTTACAACAGTGTGGCTTCGTAAAAAAAGAGTGTCCAGACCTGTCTCCCATGGAAAATGTGTGGCGCATTATGAACCGTAAAATACGACAGTGGAGACCCCGGACTGTTGAACGACTGAAGCTCTCCATAAAACAAGAATGGTAAAAAATTATCCACTTTCAAAGCTTCAACAAATAGTTTCCTCAGTTCCCAAATGTTTATTGAGTGTTGTTAAAAGAAAAGGTGATGTAACACAGTGGTGAACATGCCCTTTCCCAACTACTTTGGCTTGTGTTGCAGCCATGATATTCTAAGTTAATTATTATTTGCAAAAAAAAAATAAAGTTTATGACTTTGAACATCAAATATGTTGTCTTTGTAGTGCATTCAATTGAATATGGGTTGAAAAGGATTTGCAAATCATTGTATTCCGTTTATATTTACATCTAACACAATTTCCCAACTCATATGGAAACAGGGTTTGTACTAGTAACATCACTATGAGCCCTTTGACGTTCTAGAAACAAACAGCAGCTCAGCTCGCTCACAGTCCTGGCTTGAGGTGAAGGCTAATTAGCTTTTAACGTTAGCGCATTTTGCTGTGTGTGTGTGTGTGTTACAAACAGCAAAGCCCTGTCCGTCTATTATTTCACGTTTCCTTTTTCTGTGTTAATTGAGCTGTTTTGAAGCATCAAACAAGGACATTATGTTAAATGAAGAGTTTCTGTCTCTGATCGTTGATATAATAATGAGTTTTAGGTATTTCAAAGATGGCGCTAGTATGTGCTTTGGCCTGCTGTGTCTCGCTGTCAGCTCTGTTCGTTTTTGTGTTGTTTGCATCTATTTTCGTCTCTGTCAGCTCACTGCTTGTGTATGACGAAGAAGGCCCAGCAAAGGATGTACTTCCTGCGGCAGCTGAGGTAACTTAAGGTGCCGACCAAGATGCTGGTGCAGTTTTATTCAGCCATCATCGAGTCCATCCTCACCTCCTCCATCACTGTGTGGTTCCCCGGCACCACAGTCCAGGACAAGCATCGACTGTGTAATTGCTGGGGTCCAAGTCAGCTTTTTCACCTGCATGGATTCCTGCCTTCCTTTCCCGCCCCCTGGTTCCTCTCCCCCAGCGGCAGTGTCTCCGGCGCCGTGGTAAACGTGGCGGCCAGCTGGTGAAATTTAGGGCACTCCTGGCCCGGCTTCCAATGGCTTCCCGAAGGAGGAATGGTCTACTCCTGCACGCTTGCTGGATCCCATCGGTTCCTGGCTTGTTCCTATATCGTTGGTTTGGAGGATGAGGCTTGCCGCCGTTGCTCCTGCTGTCCCCGCCCCCGGAGGCGCGGGGTGGATTCCCGCCACCTGCGGGCTGTGTGTCGGGCCCCACCTGGAATAGCTGCGGCCTTGGACGTGGTGGCCCCTGCCAGGTTCAGTCTTGTGAACGCAAGATCTTTGACAAACAAAACGATTATCCTGAAAGATTTCTTCACTTCCCGCAGACTTGACGAATTCTGTGTGACGGAAACATGGCTGAGAGCCGGTGAGTCCGCCCCTCTTAATGAACTTCTGCTTCCAGAGTGTTCCTACGTTTATTCTCCGCGGTCGTCTGGTCGAAAAGGAGGAGGATTAGCAGTGGTTTTTAAAAATGAATTTAAATGCCGTCTGATACGCCTGCAATCCTCCTTTTCAAGCTTGGAACTGTGCATGTTTGAACTGGGTCTTTCTGATGTCGTCCTGTGTGCCGTCGTCTATCGACCACCCAAGTACCCCAAAGACTTTATAACTGACTTTTCTGAAATTTTGGCTGAAATCCTGCCCAAATATAATCTTGTCCTTATTGCTGGTGATTTTAATATTCACACCTGGACCCAGACGAGTCGCTTTCCAGGAGCTTCCTGAATGTAATTGATTTATTTAACTTTGTACAGTCTGTGTGTGGTTCCACATAAGAACACTGGCATACACTACATTTAGTGCTCTCGTATGGCTTGTGTGTTTTTAATTTGGACATTTGCGACGCTGTGTTCTTTGATCATATGCCGATCCTGTTTGATATTCCCTCTCAGTGTCCGGCTAAATTGTGCTCTCGCAGGGTTAATTCTTCGTCTCCTGCTCTGTTCTCCTCCATTTTTTCGACTCTTCGTGATGATAATTCTGCAGCCTCTTTATGTCTGAATACTGAAGAGTTGGTTTCTGGGTTCAACTCTATTTGTTTACGAACACTGGAGACAATCGTGCCTTTCAAGTATCGCCGCTCTAATGGTTGAATGACGTCACTCGTGCTGCCAGGTGTAGGTGTAGGATAGCAGAGAGAAAATTTAAAAAAGACAGGCTGCGTGTGGCCTTTGCCATTTTTAATGAAAGCCTGCTTTCCTTTCAGATGACTGTAAAAGCAGTGATGAATATACTATATCCATCTCAGATTATATCTTCTAACTGTAACAACCCCAGATCTCCGTTCAAGACCATTTAAAGGCCTACTGAAAGCCACTACTACCCACCACGCAGTCTGATAGTTTATATATCAATGATGAAATATAAACATTGCAACACATGCCAAGACGGCCGCTTTAGTTTATTAAATTGCAATTTAAAATTTCCCGGGTGTTTTTTCTTGAAAACGTCGCGTAATGATGACGTGTACGCTTGACGTCACAGGCTGTTAGGAAGTATGAGCGCTGCACACACACACAGCTAAAAGTCGTCTGCTTTAACGGCATAATTAGACAGTATTTTGGAGATCTGTGTTGCTGAATCTTTTCCAATTTGTTCAATCAATATTGGAGAAGTCACAGTAGAAAGATGGAGTTGGGAAGCTTTAGCCTTTAGCCACACAAACACACGGTGATTCCTTGTTTAAAATTCCCGGAGGTGAAAATTTAGTATGGATCACAGTGCATTCAAGCGTACATGAATCCAGACCAAATGTCAACCAGCAGGTTTCGGTGAGAAAATTGTGGTTAAAAAGTCAGTTCTTACCGGATAAAAGCTGAGCTTGTGCCGTCCATAAAGCTGCCGTCGACTCCCCTGAGACACTGCCGTCAACACCCGGCTGTGGACACACCCCTCCGACTGTCAGGTAATATTAAACTCACTAAAACACTAGCAACACAATAGAAAGATAAGGGATTTCCCAGAATTATCCTCGTAAATTTGTTTAAAAACATCGGAATATGTCCCAATGCTATCGCATTTTTTTTTTTAACTCGTTTTTTTTTCTAGTCTCTCGCTATCAATATCCTCAAACACAAATCTTTCATCCTCGCTCAAATTAATGGGGAAATTGTTGTTTTCTCGGTCCGAATAACTGTTTTTGTGGGAGGCTCCGAGTAATATCAATGTGAATACATGAGGAGCCATCAATATGTGACGTCATCGTCTGCGACTTCCTGTAAAGGCGAGGCTTTTTCAGGAAGTACTAAAAGTGGCGAACTTTATCGTGGATGTTCTCTAAAAAATCCTTTCAGCAAAAATATGGCAATATCGTGAAATGATCAAGTATGACGAATAGAACGGACCTGCTATCCCCGTTTAAATAAGAACATCTCATTTCAGTAGGCTTTTAAAATTGTCATTGATGCTCCCAAATCTGTTGGTTTTGATGCTTCTTCTGAATTCTGTGAAAGTTGCCTCCACTTTTTCACTGACAAAATTGTGTCAACTAGAGCCAGTTTATCTCAGCCTTCCTATGACCTTTCTTTTCCTCTGCACTTCTCTTCTGTTTTCCATCAGTTTGAGCCGGTGTCCTTTTCCTTTCTAAAAGACACGGTTAGTCATTTGAAGCCCTCTGGTTCTCCTGCAGATGCCCTCCCACCTTGCCTGTTTAAAGGCCTACTGAAATGAGCTTTTCTTATTGAAACGGTAATAGCAGGTCCATTCTATGTGTCATACTTGATCATTTCGCGATATTGCCATATTTTTGCTGAAAGGATGTAGTAGAGAAAATCGACGATAAATTTCGCCACTTTTGGTACTTCCTGAAAAAGCCTTGCCTTTACCGGAAGTCTCAGACGATGACGTCGCAAGTGTGGGGGCTCCTCACATATTCACATCGATTTTAATGGGAGCCTCCAACAAAAACAGTTATTCGGACCGAGAAAACGACAATTTCCCCATTAATTTGAGCGAGGATGAAAGGATATTGCTAGCGACGGACTAGAAAAAAAAAAACAAGTTAAAAAAAAACGCGATAGCATTGGGACTTATTCCGATGTTTTTAAAGACATTTACTAGGATAATTCTGGGAAATCCCTTATCTACTGTTTGTTTTCAAATGTCTAAACAACCTCGCTCCAACATATATCTCTGACCTCCTTCGGCCTTGCTGCCACCCCTCCCGATCCCTAAGATCAGGGGGAGCAGTAACGTCAGCTGCTGTTGACGGTCCCTGACACAAGGCTGAAGCTTAGAGGTGACAGAGCTTTCGCCGCTGCTACTCGCAAGCTCTGGAACAACTTAACTTTGAGTGTTAGACAGGCCTCCTCTTTTCCTGTTTTTAAATCACTCTTAAAAACACACTTTTATTTCATGGCCTTTAACATTCTGTGATCTCCATCCTGCTATGGCATCCCATTATGCACCTGCTGTGAACCTGTTTCTATGTTTTATTTATTATCTATCGGGCTTTGTTTGTGTTGTGGTGTGTTTGCTAGTTTCCCTTGTGTTATCTTTTAACCTGTCTATTGTACAGCACTTTGTGGTAAATATTAAATGTGCTGTATAAGTAAAGTTGATTTGGTTTGATTTGAGCAAAGCTGGACTTTTCTAAAGAGTGTTTGTTTTCTCCTGTCCCGCAGACGTTGAAGAAGAACCTCTACCCCATGAGCAGGAGAAGGAACCACAGTCCCCCAACATACGCGAGAAAAAAGAGGTACCACATTCCCAGCACAGCAAAGAGGGAGGAGAGGAGCCACAGCCCCCCACATTAAAGAGGAAGACGAGACGCCACAGACCCATAATGTTAAACTGACCCTTCACATTAAAGGGCAAGCGGAGGACCCACTGATCTTCCACATCAAAAATGAAGAGGAGGACCCACTGACCCCTCACTTTAAGGAGCAAGAGAACCTGCTGACCCCTCACATTAAAAAGGAAGAGGAGGACCCACTGACCCCTCACTTTAAGGAGGAAGAGGAGGACCAAGAGCCACCGCACATTAGAGAGGAAGAGGAGGAAGAGGGCATCAGTCAGCCTAAATGGTTGGAGGAGTTCCCAGTGACTGGTGTCCCTGTGAAGAGTGAAGATGATGAGGTGAAAGGTGAAAGTGAGGAGAGGGGAGGGGGGGAGCCTCCAAGCAGCAGCTCAACACAACACATGACAACAGAAGCTGATGGAGACCACTGTGGAGGATCACAAGCAGACAAGCTCTTAGCTCCACTATCAGATAGTGAGGACACAACGTCACACTCTCCTGACACTGATGATGAAGACTCTAAAGATGATAAGACATGTCACACTGACAACACTCACTTCACATCTTCTCACTCTCACAAAACTTTTAAATACCGTCGTAGTCTGAAAAGACACATGAGAACACACACTGGAGAAAAACCTTTTTCTTGTTCACTCTGTGGTAAAGGTTTTGCACAAAGTTCAAGTTTGGTAAAACACATGAGAACGCACACTGGTGAAAAACCTTTTTCCTGTTCAACCTGTGGTAAAGGTTTTAGAGAAAGTCAACATTTGAAAAGACACATGAGAACACACGCTGGTGAAAAACCTTTTTCCTGTTCAACCTGTGGTAAAGGTTTTACACAAAGTACAGATGTGAAAGTACACATGAGAACACACACTGGTGAAAAACCGTTTCCTTGTTCAATCTGTGGTAAATGTTTTACACAAAGTCAGAGTTTGAAAAAACACGCTAGAACACACACTGGTGAAAAATCACATTCTTGCTGAATCTGCAACAGAAGCTTTTGTTGACAATCAACCCTTGTAGCACACATGAGAAGACACCCAGGAGAGAAAGTGTTGAGTTGCAGTGTGTGTGGTGAAAGATTGTCTTCTAAGTACCAGTGTAAGAAACACAAGTGTGCTGGTGAGAACAGCAGCAGCAAATGAAACTGCAGGATTTGAAATAAACTGTCAAGATTTTCATTTTGACTTTCTAACAACATCAGCACATATAACATGTGTGACATTCAGAGGTGGGTAGAGTAGCCAGAAATTGTACTCAAGTAAGAGTGCTGTTACTTTAAAGATGTATTACTCAAGTAAAAGTAAGGAGTATTCACCCAAATATTTACTTGAGTAAAAGTAAAAAAGTATGTTGTGAAAAAACTACTCAAGTACTGAGTAACTGATGAGTAACCTGTTTATTTAATGATTACGGCAACAAATAATGCACAAAAACATAAAAATAGCAATGAGCAAATTCAGAGCCAGGAATATCTCTTAAGCAACTAAAACAATAATATGTATTAAATAATAGTACATTAAAATAAAATTTAAAAAATGGCACATTGAGCCACAATAACTTAACAGCACCATAGCCTCAGTAGGCATTCATTGATTTGATTGATTGATTGATTGATTGATTGATTTATTGATTGATTGAAACTTGTATTAGTAGATTGCACAGTACAGTACATATTCTGTACAATTGACCACTAAATGGTAACACCCCAATAAGTTTTTCATCCTCAATCAATTACTTAGTAAATGACCAAGTCGAGGTGATCTACCTCATATATACATATACATACACACACATAACATTTATACACACACATAACATTCATACACACACATAACATTCATACACACACATATTATATATATATATATATATAAGTAATATGTATATATGTATATATATACACATTTATATATACAGTATATAATTTATATTTATTTATTTTGCCGTTTTTGTTGACATGTTGAAGGTGTTTTAATGAATATACATGCATGTTTAACATATAGATTCCTATCTTTCATGAAGACAAGAATATAAGTTGGTGTATTACCTGATTCTGATGACTTGCATTGATTGGAATCAGACGTCCACGTTTTCAAATGGAGGAGAAAAAAAGTTGCTCCTTCCTGTCTAATACCACATGAAAGTCGTTGGTTTTTGGCATCTTATTTGTCCAGCTTCCATATTCGTTTTTATACACTTGACAAGAAATACATTGGCGGCAATCTCCTTATCTTGCTAGCTTGTTTGCGCTGGCTTTCGGAGACTCTTATTTTTTTAACGCAGGCGCGATGGAGCAGCGCTTTTATTGTGAAGACAGGAACTGTGCGATCAGTCTTTAGGCTTTTGACGGGAAGTACGGTTGAAATAAAAAGTGTATTTTTTCTTTACAGTTTTGATTGATTGATTGAAACTTGTATTATTAGATTGCACAGTACAGTTCATATTCCGTACAATTGACCACTAAATGGTAACACCCCAATAAGTTTGTCAACACGTTCAAGTCGGGTTTTACGTATCACAGTCATGTGACCGCCTGGCTCTGTTTGATTGGTCCAACGTCACCAGTGACTGCATGTGATTGGTGAAACGCAGGCATGCGTAGTTCCTACTTTGAAGCTCTGTCATTAACCAAAATAAACATTAATAGATCCATAAAAAAAAGTAGCGAGTAGCGAGCTTAATGTAGATAAATGGAACGGAGTAAAAGTAGCGTTTCTTCTCTATAAATATACTGAAGTAAAAGTATGTTGCATAAAAACTACTCGTAGAAGTACAATTTATCCCAAAAGTTACTCAAGTAAATGTAACGGAGTAAATGTAACGCGTTACTACCCACCTCTGGTGACATTGTTGTTTGAGTAACAATATTTTTAATGTGCTTCTACATTTATAGATTAGATATTTTATATTAGTGCTATTTTAAGTCTAGCACATGCCTTAATATGCAATAATGTGTACTTTTATTAAAAAAAAATGAAAGAACAATTTGAGTAAAAAGGTGAGAGTAAACAGTACGAGACTTATTTTACATGGAAAAAACATTTTGTGTGTATGTACACACACACACGCGCACACATACACACACACAGACACACACACATATATATATATATATATATATATATATATATATATATATATATATATATATATATATATATATATACATATATAGATAGATTTCGTCATGCAATTTCAGATTCATATGAAATATTGAAGTATTACATATTTTATTTCTAATTGTTAATAACCCCATTGATTATCACCTTTATATGATATACATATGTACTGGTTCACATCTGAAACATCTTCTGGACCACTTCAGGAAGCATATTATTATTTACTTTATACATCATTTGAACAGTTGTCTTTTATACAATTTTAAAATATGTGTCTCTTTGAATCATTTGTTGGGTCTCTATAATCTATTTTATTCATTACCGTTATTACTCTGTATTATAATGATTGTGTTGTGATTGTTTTATATGTATGTCCCCAGACCTTTATGCAATATAAATGTGAAAGGATGTTTTTTTTTTACAAACTTACATTTGTGGATACATCAAATAAATCCAGTATTGTGTTTTAAACATTTTTTATGTGTTTTTTTTTTTTCTTTTTCAACATCCCCAAAACAACATCAGCATCAGTCAAAGTTTGGAGTGTCAGACAAAAGCCAATATTGTACATCATCCCACAGAGATTTACTTTGCATACATTCTTAAAATAAACTGTTTATTGTGTTTCCCAGTCACAGAACCAACAAGTGTTGTCTTCAATTGCAAAACAACATCCAACATATTATTTTAAGTGGTCAATTCCATCTTTTTTTTCTGTGATTAACTCTTTTGCCTTAGAAAGAATGGAAACTTTTAAGTTATGAGTACTTTTTTGTTCCAGAGAAAATAAGAAGAAGAAATAGTAAAGAATTAAAAAAGATGCAGGAACTAGAATATTTTGAATGAAAGCCTTTTTAAACTTTGTAATATTTTTTATTTGCAGGTCGTACTTAATGAAATCTTCAAATAATAAAATACTTTTAAAACTCAATAAGTGCATCCGTGACCAAATGCCTTTTTCAAACCATTGCTGTTCAAAGATGGATTTGTTTCTCATTTTAATATAAGAACAATTCCATAGTGGAGTATTGTGTGTGATGAAGTTGTGTTTGTAAATTAGTTTCCAGTACAACAACACTTGCTGGTAGGGATGGGTACTGTTCACTTCTAATTCCATGTTTTATGTGTTATATATGTCAATATATTGTGTGTTTGTATTTTGCCAACATGGTAGAATCACATGATAGGCAGGTTGTATCATGTTTTTCTGTCACCTTGAGGAAATGGCATAAAGAGGAAGATGACAATATAATGTCACTTGGACAATGATGTACAGAACAGAGGAGATTTAGTTCATTTTTATTTTTGCTTTTAGACTATTCGTTTTTTTGTGTTTTTTTTTTACAAAACCTCTCCCTTATCCAGCTATGGATTTCTGGTAGCTGCTTAAAAATAATTAATACGGAAAGCTTTACTTTAATAAGTGTATTGTTTTCCATTGATAAACACAATTGGGAACTGACGTTGCCAAGAATGGAACTCACGTCTTGTAGAATAAAAGGCCAACGCGCCAACCTTTGTGCTATCAAAGTTTTGTTGACGTTACCAACAACAATCAGTAATCTAATGTTTATGAAATGGACATCAAGTTTGTTGTTTTGATTCAGTTTGTCATCCTTCTTTGATTCTAGTGGCATTTAAAAAACTGTTTTTATTCTCTCTCCATATTCCCAACTGACCACAAGACTCAAAAGACAACATTTTCGATGGAGCTTGGGCGGTTTATAACTTGTTGAATTTCCCGGCAAATCTGTACTGCTTCCCGAAGCGGTCACGGGGCTTCTTACGTCATCATTTCTGGCTCCTCCCCTGAATGAAATAGGCCTCCATACACGCCTGGTGGAAACACCCCCTCCATTAGTCCACACACGCCTCCAAGCCTCCGCACCATCGGAAGCGGACCAAGGATCGCTGGCTGACACCGATATATCAATTTAATAGCATGACACATAGATAGAAAAAATGGAAAAAAGCCGATAGGGCTGGGCGATCAAACAATGTCAATATATATTGCAAAAGACATCAAATCGAAACCAATTAAAAAAATAGTCATTTGAAAAAAATACATAGGGCTGGGCTGTAAAACAATACAATATATATAATGATAGACACATGACTGATGTTAAAAAAGTAGGACAATGGCCAATAGGGCTGGCTGATAAAACTAGACACATAACTTATGTGGGGGAGGGGGCACCAGACTTTTGAAGAGGGAACGTGCGCCCTCCTGTGGACTTCTGCTGCAACTGCACACACAAAGAAATTCATTATTTCCAATTGTGCCTTATTTAGTGTCCAAGACTTCAAATTTGTCGTTTACATGTTTAGTGTATAAGTATTAAACAACTGTTTAATATATGAATATTAAATACTTGTTTAGTGTATGAATAATAAATACTTATTTAGTGTAGAAATAGTAAAAACATGTTTAGTGCATGAATATAAGTGTATGAGAAACCTAACTTATGTAAAAAAATATATAATTACAAAAAAATTGAATAAAAAAGGAAAAAGGCCAATAGGGCTGAGCGATGAAACGATATCAATAATTATCGAACAAGATCAATTAAAAAAATATTATTTCTGAAAAAAATCCCCAAAGGGCTGAGCCGTTAAACTAAACCAATATGTAACATGACACATAGAGAGAAAGAAATAGAAAAAAATGGAAACAAGCCGATAGAGCTGGGCAATAAAACAATGTCAATATATATTGCAAAAGACATCAAATCGAAATCAATTAAAAAAACAGCAATTTGAAAAAAAAAAACAATAGGGCTGGGCTGTGAAACAATATAATATATATAATGATAGACACACGGGCTTCACAGTGGAAGAGGGGTTAGTGCGTCTGCCTCACAATACGAAGGTCCTGCAGTCCTGGGTTCAAATCCATTAATGGTCCCTAGTGTGTGAATGTGAGTGTGAATATTGTCTGTCTATCTGTGTTGGCCCTGTGATGAGGTGGCGACTTGTCCAGGGTGTACCCCGCCTTCCGCCCGATTGTAGCTGAGATAGGCGCCAGCGCCCCCCGCGACCCCAAAAAGGGAATAAGCGGTAGGAAATTGATGGATAATGATAGACACAAAACTGATGTAAAAAAATAGGAGAATGGCCAATATGTGGAGGGAAGGTGGGGGAGAGGGAGAAAGAGGAGAGAGAGAGAGAGAGAGAGAGAGAGAGAAAGAGAGTGAGAGAGAGAGAGAGAAAGAGAGACCAGACTTATCAAGAGGTAATGTGCGCCCTCCTGTGGACTTCTGCTGCAACTGCACACACAAAGAACTTCATTACTTCCAAGTGTGCCTTATTTAGTGTCCCAGACTTCCAATTCCTCCTTTACATGTTTAGTGTATAAGTATTAATTAAACAACTGTTTAATATATGAATATTAAAAACTTATTTAGTGTATACATTTTAATCAAATAACTGTTTAATGTATGAATATTAAAAACTTATTTAGTGTATACATTTTAATCAAATAACTGTTTAATGTATGAATATTAAAAACTTATTTAGTGTATGAATATTAAATACATGTTTAGTGTATAAATTATATATATATATATATATATATATATATATATATGTATATATTGAGACACTAGTGATTTAGGGCTATATAAGTAAACATTGATTGATTGATTGATATATATATATATATATATATATATATATATATACATATATATATATATATATATATATATATATATATGTATGTATATTTATATATTTAGAGAGAGAGAGAGGGAGAGAAAGAGAGAGAGAGAAAAAGAGATAGACCAGACTTATTAAAAGGGAGCGTGCGCCCTCCTGTGGACTTCTGCTGCAACTGCACACACAAAGAACTTCATTACTTCCAAGTGTGCCTTATTTAGTGTCCCAGACTTCCAATTCCTCCTTTACATGTTTAGTGTATAAGTATTAATTAAACAACTGTTTAATATATGAATATTAAAAACTTATTTAGTGTATACATTTTAATCAAATAACTGTTTAATGTATGAATATTAAAAACTTATTTAGTGTATGAATATTAAATACATGTTTAGTGTATAAATTATATATATATATATATATATATATATATATATATATATATATATATATATATATATATATATATATATATATATATATATATATATATATATATATATGTATATATTGAGACACTAGTGATTTAGGGCTATATAAGTAAACATTGATTGATTGATATATATATATATACATATATATATATATATATATATATATATGTATGTATATTTATATATTTAGAGAGAGAGAGAGGGAGAGAGAGAGAGAGAGAGAGAGAACCAGACTTATTAAGAGTGAACGTGCGCCCTCCTGTGGACTTCTGCTGCAACTGCACACACAAAGAACTTCATTACTTCCAAGTGTGCCTTATTTAGTGTCCCAGACTTCCAATTCCTCCTTTACATGTTTAGTGTATAAGTATTAACCCTTGTGTGGTGTCCATATTGTTGTTACTCAGCCAGTGTTTTTGGGTCTGATGGACCCATTGCATTTTGTGACTTTTAATGCCTCACAAGCAAACAATTTATGTTAAATTACTGAAAAGATGTTGACCTTATTCCAATTACAAGGAGTATAAACAATACATATGGTTAATATCTGCCCTATACCTTTGTTAGGTCACAATTACAACGTATTATTTAAAACATAATAAAGAAAATAAATTAAAATCAAGATAAGAGTGGAAACAAATTTACAAGTGAAGCAAGCTTTTTAGAAACTACTGACTTTTTTTTCTTTGAACTTGAAATGTAAGCCATTCAGGTGCACAACACAAGCTGAACAACATGAACACAGAGTAAACATAGCAGTCAAGACAACACATTGAACACATGGCCTTTAGCCACTAGCCCAGGGTTAGGGAACCTGTGGCTCTTTTGATGACTGCACCTGGCTCTCAGATAAATCCTAACTGACATTGCATAACACAGTAAGTAATGAATAATTCCGCTGGTAATCACAGTGTCAAAAATAACGTTCAAAATATAAAACATTGTCATGCATTTTAATCCATCCATCCGGTTTCTACCGTACCTGTTCAAGAAGTTGCATTAATGGTAAGAAGTATTTTATTTGTTGCACGCATTTAGTTGTTTTCAGTCTTAGAAACATATTATATGGCTCTCACGGAAATACTTTTTGAAATATTTGGCTTGAATGGCTCTGTCAGCCAAAAAGGATCCCGACCGGGGCAGAGCTTTACTGTGTGTGTTGCAGATATACGTTTTGTTTTCCCGTCCATCTTGGGTCCGCACACTTCTTCTTGTTGCTGGTGTTCACAACCCAGAATAATGAAAAGATCAGGAATTTTACTAAGACTTCTGTCTCTCTTTAAGAAGACATGAGTGGCAGACATGTATCAACAGCATCACACACTTACTTCAGGCTCTGCAGACAGGCCACCAGCATTCTCCTCCTGAATCCTCCTCACCATGGCTGCAGAGGCTGGGGTTCTGGGGATAGGATTTCTTCTCTCCATTTGTGGTCTCACCAATGCCATTCCCAGACCCTCAAGGAAGGGCCGTCTTTTCTGGAGCTTCACTCGTTTCCACTCTGGGTTCAGTGCCATCCAAATGACAAAGGAGTTGTACGCTGAGATGTCCAACATGTCAAATATTATCACCAGTGGTCAGCGTAAAGTCCTCCGTTTGCAGCTGTAGGCCGTCACCAGCTTGTCCATGTTGTCTACCCCTCCTTTTGTGGCGTTATAATCCATGATGATCTCTGGTTTGTGATGTTCCTGGTCACAGATTCTTCCTTCCCCGTGCAGTGTACACATGAGCACCACATTCTTGCCTTACTTCGGCACAAAGGATGTGTCAGCCGTGTATACAAACTTGGAAGACTTGACACGCCTGTTCTTTGAAGTCAGCAGTTGAGGTGGGAGCTCTGACCTGTTTTTCCTTATTGTTCCCACCATGGTCAGCTTCCTCTTCAGGAGCTCCTGTCCAAGTTTGTGCAAAGTAAAAAAGTGTCGCATGTGATGTGTCCACGGAGGCACTGAGACATGTCGAGGACTACTCTCATTCCTTGTTTTTTCTCAGGGGCTCCTCCATCAGGTTTCCCTGTGTAGACTTGCAAGTTCCAAGCATATGAGGAAGTGACATCACTGGCAAGCATATGAGGAAGTGACATCACTGGCAGCCCAGATCTTTATACCATACTTTGCAGGTTTAGATGGTATTTACTGCCGTAGTGTGTGAATGTGAGTATGAATGTTGTCTGTCTATCTGTGTTGGCCCTGCGATGAGGTGGAGACTTGTCCAGGGCGTACCCCGCCTTCCGCCCGATTGTAGCTGAGATAGGCGCCAGCGCCCCCCGCGACCCAAAAAAGGGAATAAGCGGTAGAAAATGGATGGATACTGCCAAAAGGGGGCCCTAAATTGCATCAGCTGTTCATCAATGGTGACATTTGGCCCAGGGTTGTGCAGCAAGGGGAGAGCGAACAGCGTTTGCAGGTAGTGTTGCAACCTTGCGTTTGACCCTCTGATGTTCTGTGTACATACACTCTGTCCTCCTCCTGTCTAGGCCTGCTGTGTGTGTGTGTGTGTGTGTGTGTGTGTGTGTGTGTGTGTGTGTGTGTGTGTGTGTGTGTGTGTGTGTACATACACTCTGTCCTCCTCCTGTCTAGGCCTGCTGTGTGTGTGTGTGTGTGTGTGTGTGTGTGTGTGTGTGTGTGTGTGTGTGTGTGAACAGAACATCAATTTCCACACTTCTATTAGCCCCGGGGCCAGGGGACCCCGAACATCCTATATGTAACAGAAATGTGTAGGGGGGTGTATGGTGTGTGTTCATTAAACATGTATTCTGATATATGTTCTTCACAGAAAATGAGCCAAAGCCAGTGAGTCTCAGTTTGGAGAATTCATTAATTGTATTATTTTTCTTTTCAATAAACATCGAAAACGGGTCCCACAGAGCCGAACACCACACAAGGATTAAGACAACTGCTGAAATGATGTATAAAGTAAATAATAATATGCTTCCAGAAGTGGTCCAGAAGATGTTTCAGATGTGAACCAGTAAATATGAACTAAGAGGGATTTATGAGTACTCAAAAGCAAATGTATTAACAAATGTAAAACAAATATATACACCATATAATGTTACTCTATAACATCAATAATAATTAAAAATGATTTCTGAATATCTCTATACACATATAAAAGTATTTTGTCCTGTTTATTCTCACCTTTACAGTCAAAGTGTTGTTTATTTTTTAATAAAGTACACAATGTTGTATATTAAAACATGTACTTGACTTAAAAATGCAAAATATCTAATCTATAAATGTTAGGATCTATGTGCTGATGTTGTTAGAAAGTCAAAGTTTTAACAGTTTATTTCAAATCCTGCAGTTTCATTTGCTGCTGCTGTTCTCACCAGCACACTTGTGTTTCTTACACTGGTACTTAGAAGACAATCCATCCATCCATTTCCCACCGCTTATCCCCCTTTGGGGTCGCGGGGGGAGCTGGTGCCTATCCCAGCTACAATCGGGCAGAAGGCAGTGTACACCCTGGACAAGTTGCCACTTCATCGCAGGGCCAACACAGATAGACAGACAACATTCACACATTAGGGACCATTTAGTGTTGCCAATCAACCTATCCCCAGGTGCATGTCTTTGGAGGTGGGAGGGGCCTATCCCCAGGTGCATGTCTTTGGAGGTGGGAGGGGCCTATCCCCAGGTGCATGTCTTTGGAGGTGGGAGGGGCCTATCCCCAGGTGCATGTCTTTGGAGGTGGGAGGGGCCTATCCCCAGGTGCATGTCTTTGGAGGTGGGAGGGGCCTATCCCCAGGTGCATGTCTTTGGAGGTGGGAGGGGCCTATCCCCAGGTGCATGTCTTTGGAGGTGGGAGGGGCCTATCCCCAGGTGCATGTCTTTGGAGGTGGGAGGGGCCTATCCCCAGGTGCATGTCTTTGGAGGTGGGAGGGGCCTATCCCCAGGTGCATGTCTTTGGAGGTGGGAGGGGCCTATCCCCAGGTGCATGTCTTTGGAGGTGGGAGGGGCCTATCCCCAGGTGCATGTCTTTGGAGGTGGGAGGGGCCTATCCCCAGGTGCATGTCTTTGGAGGTGGGAGGGGCCTATCCCCAGGTGCATGTCTTTGGAGGTGGGAGGGGCCTATCCCCAGGTGCATGTCTTTGGAAGTGGGAGGAGCCTATCCCCAGGTGCATGTCTTTGGAGGTGGGAGGGGCCTATCCCCAGGTGCATGTCTTTGGAGGTGGGAGGAGCCTATCCCCAGGTGCATGTCTTTGGAGGTGGGAGGAGCCTATCCCCAGGTGCATGTCTTTGGAGGTGGGAGGGGCCTATCCCCAGGTGCATGTCTTTGGAGGTGGGAGGAGCCTATCCCCAGGTGCATGTCTTTGGAGGTGGGAGGAGCCTATCCCCAGGTGTATGTCTTTGGAGGTGGGAGGAGCCTATCCCCAGGTGCATGTCTTTGGAGGTGGGAGGGGCCTATCCCCAGGTGCATGTCTTTGGAGGTGGGAGGAGCCTATCCCCAGGTGCATGTCTTTGGAGGTGGGAGGAGCCTATCCCCAGGTGCATGTCTTTGGAGGTGGGAGGGGCCTATCCCCAGGTGCATGTCTTTGGAGGTGGGAGGAGCCTATCCCCAGGTGCATGTCTTTGGAGGTGGGAGGAGCCTATCCCCAGGTGTATGTCTTTGGAGGTGGGAGGAGCCTATCCCCAGGTGCATGTCTTTGGAGGTGGGAGGGGTCTATCCCCAGGTGCATGTCTTTGGAGGTGGGAGGAGCCTATCCCCAGGTGCATGTCTTTGGAGGTGGGAGGAGCCTATCCCCAGGTGCATGTCTTTGGAGGTGGGAGGGGCCTATCCCCAGGTGCATGTCTTTGGAGGTGGGAGGGGTCTATCCCCAGGTGCATGTCTTTGGAGGTGGGAGGAGCCTATCCCCAGGTGCATGTCTTTGGAGGTGGGAGGAGCCTATCCCCAGGTGTATGTCTTTGGAGGTGGGAGGAGCCTATCCCCAGGTGCATGTCTTTGGAGGTGGGAGGGGTCTATCCCCAGGTGCATGTCTTTGGAGGTGGGAGGAGCCTATCCCCAGGTGCATGTCTTTGGAGGTGGGAGGAGCCTATCCCCAGGTGCATGTCTTTGGAGGTGGGAGGGGCCTATCCCCAGGTGCATGTCTTTGGAGATGGGAGGAGCCTATCCCCAGGTGCATGTCTTTGGAGGTGGGAGGGGCCTATCCCCAGGTGCATGTCTTTTGAGGTGGGAGGAGCCTATCCCCAGGTGCATGTCTTGGGAAATGTCACGCTTGCCACTGACAGTTTGTGTTTTAGTTTCTCCTCTATGTGTTTAGAATATCCTGTCCTTAGTTCCTGTCAGCACTCTTATTTTGGTCCAGCTTCCTGTTTGTCTCCCTGTGTGCTGTTTTTCCCTCAGCTGCGGCTGATTGGCACCTGGCTACACCTGGCTACAATCAGCCCGCTCCTATTTTACCTGCTTTTTTCCTCCGGTCAGTGCTGGATTATTGTCGTTGCCACATGTCGCACTTGTCTTTGCTACCTGTCGTATCTTGTCTTGTCCATGCAGCGTTGCTGTAAGCTATGTTTGATGGCGGTTTTTAGCTTACTGCCTTTTGTTCCCTGCTTCCAGTTTGTTTTCTAAGTACAAGTACGCCTTTTGTTTTCCATGCTAAATTTCCTTTTTGTTTTCTAGCTCCCATGCTAGCTCTCTTGGGTTGTTATCCTCCCATGTGGGTGCTTTTTGTTTGTACCCTTTGTTTGGTTTTGTTCTAGTATTTTATATTAAAACCATGTTTCCTTATTCAATGCCTGACTCCGTCTCCGCATCATGGGGTTTGTCAACAACAAACTTTGACAGGAAGTGGGAGGAAGCCGGAGTACCCAGAGGGAACCCACGCATTCACGGGGAGGACCTGCAAACTTCACACAGAAAGATCCCGAGCCCGGGATTGAACACAGGACTACTCAGGACCTTCGTATTGTGAGGCAGACGCACTCACCCCTCTGCCACCGTGAAGCCTAGAAGAGAATCTTTCACCACACACGCTGCAACTCAACACTTACTTACCAGTGTGTATTCTCATGAGTCTTTTCAAAAGCAGACTTTGTATAAAACTTTTACAATATATGTATAATGTAGCCTGCATGTTACTTAAGTAAAGCACTGTACAAGTATTAAGTAAACAATGAATTATATAACTGGGCTAGATCCGAAGAAACTCAATTCAGCTCTAGGAATGGAGAGTAATGAAGACTGAACACAGGTTTTATGTTTAAATGGTACCAAATTATATTAAAGAATTATAGGGAAAATAAACAACAACAAAAAGACATGTAAATTGGAATGGCCATTCACATTTTCAACATAAATTACAGAACGTTCAATATTTACAATGTTATACAGTACTTGATTCAGTCCTTGTTTTTACCAAGAATGGTATAGGCGCAACACGACAGTTCATTAAACGACCTCGCAAAGTCCACGTTGTGGTGGCAGTGTCCAGAGGGGTTTTAGTGAAGGTAACGGGGTAAATGTGAAAGTTCAGGGAGGACAGAAATGAACACGTTGCGTTATGGAAAACCAAAGGGAAAAAACAGAGCGGCTGCTGAGGAGCCTCCTAGCCGCCCGGGCTCGGTTGGGTGGATTCAGTTGGGTTGGTTCAGTTCCAGGCATAAAGCTTCAGGCTCTAGCTCGCCATCCAACATGGCCAATTCCGCAGATAAATCCCACTTAAACACTCTCGCACGACGACCCACGGCTTCAGTAGTTGGCTCCTGCAGCAACGTCCCTCTCGCTCTTCCTGGAAGCAGCCCACTACTGGATTTTATGCTTCCCGCAATAGGTCACATGACCGCGTGACGCAATGATGCACGAGGTCATGTGACCGCGTGACGCAATGACGCACGCAAAGACACGAAAATAAATAGGATATTTAAGTAAAATGATATTTAAATAGAAATATATTTAATTAGAAATAATATTCAATGGGGTTTTGAGAGGATATTTAAATACAATTATTTAAATAGGAAGATTTAATTACAAAGAATATTCAATGGGGTTTTAAAAGGATATTTAAATGAGGATATTTAATGGGGTTTTGTCACCCAGGTTACAATAAGGTATGTCTCCAGTGTGTGTTCTCATGGCTACTTTCAATGTGCTTTTTCACACAAACGCTTTAACACATTCTGAGCAGGAAAAAGGTTTTTCTCCAGTGTGTGTTCTCATGTGTACTTTCAAAGTGCTTCATTGTACAAAAGCTTCACCACATTCTTAACAGTGAAAAGGTTTTTTATTCATTGTGTATTCTCACATGTGCTTTGAAATGGTCCCTTCGGGTAAAATCTTTACCGCAGATTGAACATAAAAATGTTTTTTCTCCAGTGTGTATTCTCATGTGTGCTTTGAAATGGTCACTTCGAGTAAAAGCTTTACCACACATTGAACATGAAAAAGGTTTTTCTCCTGTGTGTCTTCTAATGTGTGCTTTGAAAAGGTGCCTTTGAGTAAATCCTTTACCACAGATTGAACATGAAAAAGGTTTTTCTCCAGTGTGTGTTTTTGTGTGGTTTACCAAATGTCCCTTCTGGGAGAATCCTTTGCCACAAACTGAGCATATGAATGGTTTTTCTCCAGTGTGTATTCTCATGTGTCTTTTTAACTCTGCTTTTCGCGCAAATCTTTTACAGCATTCTGAGCAAGTAAAGGGTTTTTCTCCAGTGTGTATTCTCTTGTGTGTGTTCAAATGTTGCCTATGAGTAAAATCGTTACCGCAGATTGAACATGAAAAAGGTTTTTCTCCAGTGTGTGTTCTCATGTGTCTTTTCAAATCGTACCTCTGAGTAAAATCTTTACCGCAGATTGAACATGAAAAAGGTTTTTCTCCAGTGTGTGTTCTCATGTGTCTTTTCAGACGACTTTGGTATTTAAAAGTTTTGTGAGAGTGAGAAGATGTGAAGTGAGTGTTGTCAGTGTGACATGTCTTATCATCTTTAGAGTCTTCATCATCAGTGTCAGGAGAGTGTGACGTTGTGTCCTCACTATCTGATAGTGGAGCTAAGAGCTTGTCTGCTTGTGATCCTCCACAGTGGTCTCCATCAGCTTCTGTTGTCATGTGTTGTGTTGAGCTGCTGCTTGGAGGCTCCCCCCCTCCCCTCTCCTCACTTTCACCTTTCACCTCATCATCTTCACTCTTCACAGGGACACCAGTCACTGGCATCTTGGTGACATCAACCTCCTCCAGTCCTTCAAGATGCTCTCCCTGCTGACTGATGCTGTGTTCTTCCTCTTCCTCTTGAATGTGAGGGGTCAGTGGATCCACCGCTTCCTTTTTAAAATGGGGTGTCTGTGGGTCCTCCTCTTCCTCTTTAAAAATGGGGGTCAGTAGGTATTCCTCTTCCTTCTTAATGTGGAAGGGCTGTGGCTCCTCCGTTCGCATCCTGAAGCTCCATTTCTGTTGCTCAGGGTGAAGATGTTCTTCACAGATGTCTGCAAGACAAACACAGCATCTCTGCTCAGTCACACAATGCATTCAGTACTTTTACATGCACTTAGGAAAAACAAGTTATTGTAAGAACTGTCTTGAAATCTCAGTGACGCACAAACACGCTGCTCTTAACAACATTATTCACAGGAAAAGAAAAACAAACCAGGACAACAGGACTTTTTACTGTGGATAGACGATATGGTTTAAATTAGATTTTGCGATTAAATTATTTCATATAGAATTACTAATAGAACTATCTTAAAACAGGTTACACAGGCTCCTAATTTAGTTGCTGAAATATGCAGTGAAATAATACATAATTTCCAGTATTTTTTTTCCTCGAATAAAGTAACCAGATATGTCTCCCGGCTGGCCTGGGAACGCCTCGGGATCCCCCGGGAAGAGCTAGACGAAGTGGCTGGAGATAGGGAAGTCTGGGCTTCCCTGCTTAGGCTGCTACCCCCGCGACCCGACCTCGGATAAGCGGAAGATGATGGATGGATGGATGGATGGGTTCGATAAAATAATACAATTAGAAATGACACAATATGTTACTGCATATGTCAGCTGCCAAATTAGGAGCATTTTTTAACCCGCTTTGAAATTATTCTATTATCAATCATATAAAAAAATTATATATTGTGACATATATTGTTATTAGGATATAGATTTGAGGTCATATCGCCCATACCAAACATTGTTTCCCCGAGTCATTTTGTTTGGCCCACCAAATATATGTATTTTTATATTCTTCAGATGTGTGTGTATGTTTAAAATGTGGGACTACTGTTCTACATCACGTGGAAGTGTCATGTCATGGGGATGGTGTGCTTTTAACTAAGGGTGTGACGATGAACATGATTCTTACACATGTGTGTACTTCATGTGTATATGAATGTACTTTCCCTTGTGTGCTTAGTTTGACTGTAACTTCATAGTGGATAATATCTATAAACAACCTAACTTGTTTTACATCTTTAATTTGAAGGACTGTTTACTTATCTGACAAACTCAAAGGAAACTGCACTTTTTTAAAATGTCGCCTGTCATTCATAATCCTTATGTGAGACATATTTTTTAAATATTTATGAATTCTAATTAGTAAATAAACATGAGCAAAAATCAGCTAACATTGGAGTCAATGGGAGCTCCTCTATTAGACCCACAAAGTCCTCCAAAAAACATCCAAAAACTGCCAACTATACTCATTTTACATTTTGTGACCTGAATATTAACCAAGTATTAGTGATATTGTTATTATAAGCGCTAACGTTAAAGGCCTACTGAAAGCCACTACTAGCGACCACGCAGTCTGATAGTTTATATATCAATGATGAAATATTAACATTGCAACACATGCCAATACGGCCGCTTTAGTTGACTAAATTACAATTTTAAATTTCCCGCGGAGTTTCTTGTTGAAAACGTCACGGAATGATGACGTGTGCGCGTGACGTCCCGGGTTGGAGGGGACATATTAGCGCAGCACCATTTGCGGGCTGAAAGTCGTCTCTTTTCATCACGCAATTAAACAGTATTCTGGACATCTGTGTTGCTGAATCTTTTGCAATTTGTTCAATTAATAATGGAGAAGTCACAGTAGAAAGATGGAGGTGGGAAGCTTTAGCCTTTAGCCACACAAACACACGGCTTTACTATGGATCAGAACGGTCAAGCGAACATGGTTCCCGACCACTTGTCAACCGGCAGGTTTCGCTGAGAAAATTGTGATAAAAACTCTCCTCTTACTGTAGATCAGCTGAGCTTGCGCCGTCCATGCAGCTGCCGTCAACTTCCCTCAGAGACTGACGTCAAGACACCCGTGGACACACCCCTCCGACTATCAGGTACTATTTAACTCACTAAAACACTAGCAACACAATAGAAAGATAAGGGATTTCCCAGAATTATCCTAGTAAATGTGTCTAAAAACATCTGAATCCATCCCAATGCAATCGCCTTTTATTTTAACTTATTTTTTATTTATTTTTTTCTAGTCCCTCGCTATCAATATCATCATTCACGAATCTTTCATCCTCGCTCAAATTAACGGGGAAATAGTCGTTTTCTCGGTCCGAACTGCTCTTGCTGCTGGAGGCTCCCATTAAAAACAATGTGAGGACGCGAGGAGCCCTCACACTTGTGACATCATCGTCTGCGACTTCCGGTAAAGGCAAGGCTTTTTTGTCAGCACCAAAAGTTGCAAACTTTATCGTCAATGTTCTCTACTAAATCCTTTCAGCAAAAATATGGCAATATCGCGAAATGATCAAGTATGACACATAGAATGGACCTGCTATCCCCATTTAAATAAGAAAATTTCATTTCAGTAGGCCTTTAAGATGTTAAAGGCCTCTATTCTGCTTTGAAAGCAGAATAGAGCGGCTACCAATGACTCAATTGCTCAAGGTTTATTTTCTATTGAGGATGCATTAACCATCGACCTGCTCAGTGGCCTTTTGGTTAGAGAGTCTGCCCTGAGACTGGAAAGTCATGAGTTGAAACCCTGGCCGAGTCATACCAAAGACTATAAAAATGGGACCCATTGCCTCCTTGCTTGGCACTCAGCATCAAGGGTTGGGGGTTAAATCACCAAATGTTTCCTGAGGGCGGCCATCGAGGAGCTTTTAACTACCTCGGCGACCTCGGCCCAAGAAATAGGAGAGCCCACCACAGATTTTCCAGGAACTGCTTCCTCATACGAAGATGTGTTGGTGGGATTGAAGAGGTCTTCGAAGTATTCCCTCCACTGATTAACAACAGCCGCAGTAGAGGTCAGCAGCAAACCATCCTCACCATACAGTGACAGTGTACTGCTTCCCACCCTGAAGCGGCGGATGGTGGACCAGAATTGCTTCGAAGCCGCCCGGAACTCGTTTTCCATGGCTTCCCCAAACTCCTCCCATGTCCGTGTTTTTGCCTCCGCGACCGCTGAAGCCGCACTTCGCTTGGCCAGTCGGTACCTGTCCGCTGCTTCTGGAGTCCCATGAACCAAAAGGACCCGATAGGACTCTTTATTCAGCTTGATGGAATCCCTCACTGCTGGTGTACACCAGCGGGTTCTAGGATTACCGCCACGACAGGAACCAACTACCTTGCGGCCACAGCTCCAATCAGCCGCCTCGACAATAGAGGCACGGAATATGGTCCACTCGGACTCAATATCCACTGCCTCCCTCGTGACATGTTCAAAGTTCTTCCAGAGGTGGGAATTGAAACTCTCTCTGACAGGAAACTCTTCTAGGCGTTCCCAGCAGACCCTCACAATCTCACCACAAGGTGGTGATTGGTAGAAAGCTCTGCCCCTTTCTTCACCAGAGTGTCCAAAACATGAGGCCGCAAATCCGATGACACAACTACAAAGTCAATCATGGAACTGCGGCCGAGGATGTCCTGGTGCCAAGTGCACATATGGACACCCTTATGTTTGAACATGGTGTTTGTCATGGACAATCCGTGACAATCCGATAACAAAGCACCACTTGGGTTCAGATCCGGGCGGCCATTTTTCCCAAGCACGCCTCTCCAGGTTTCACTGTCGTTGCCAACATGAGCGTTGAAGTCCCCCAGCAGAACAAGGGAATCAGCGAGGGAGCACTCTCCAGTATTCCCTCAAGGGAATCCAAAAAGAGTGGGTACTCTGAGCTGCTGTTTGGTGGCTAAGCACAAACAACAGTCAGGACCCGTCCCCCCACCCGAAGCCATGATGTTGTGTGCCAGGCTTCACTAATATAAGAGTAGCTATCAGCTGGCAACAACCCTTGACTAGATAAGGTGAGTGCATTATCATCACAAAACTGTATTAGGTGTCTTGCATTATCAGAGCTGCCATCAGAAATATCAGCATTCCAGTCACCGACCACATAAATACACGTACAGTGATTATCCTGTATAAAAGAATTAATAAAAGCAAGTTTAAACATGGATTCATCCTCATTGTCTTTACATTCATACGGAGTGTACACATTGAGAACAATAAACTCCCTATTGTCGGACTTATACTGAACAGCAATACACTTCGAGCCTAATAACACTAATAACTGCATCGTGCTTTTTGTGCCAGAGCACAGCAACACCTCCCGCTATCCTCCCTCATACAATTCCCATTATTAATATAATTCAACAGCCCCAGGTCTAGTTTTGGGAGGAATGTCTCTTGTAAGCCTAACATGTCAAAGTGGAGCAGCAGGTTGTCAACAACTACACGCCGAGCCCGGTCCCCGGCGCTGGATATTAGATTTTTGTTTTCTCTTTGGCCTCAGTCTGGATCCCCTCTCCAGGGTCCCAGGCTTAGACTGATTTTTTTTTCTCACCTCTCCTCCTTTTTACCAGTTTCTCACCTTTTTTTTAAGGGGCGGCGGAAGTTGGCAGACCTGTTCTGTCTCCCTGTAATGTTTGTCTGCTCTTGAATGGGATTGTGCTGAAAATCTTAAATTCTCCTGTGAGATTATTAAAGTGTTTCTGATTCTGATTGTGTTTTTATCAGCCATCTTCAAACATAATTAACTTTCCGGTACAATTTCTTAAATTTTGATTCGCCGAAAGTTTTATCAGTCACAAATACTGCCTCAGTTTGCAATCGGACAACTTTACCGCGAGGAGGCTATTGGAAGAAAGACTTTAGAAAGACAAGAAAACTTTGCTAATTAGTACAAATAAACTAGATTGATTGAGACATTGCTGGACAGCAGAGAAGTAACTAAATCCAAACAAACGTTGAAATTATTTTTTTAAGATATCTGGCTTGTATTTTAAGTAGGGATATAAATCGTTAGAAATGTATCGATATGATACCCTAATCGATACCAGTATTTGTCGGTACTTTTTTTGGTACTACATGTCATTTGTGGAAATAAAAAAGTGGAAAAAGTCATTTTAAATAGCATTCCTATTAGCACAAGAGGTTGAACACCTCCAACATGATGTTCTGTAACATCTCAGAGCAGGGAAGTCTTTTATCAGCAGCTGTTTATTTGAAGTCTTAAAGAAGTCAACTATGTGTGCAGTGCAAGGTAAAATGCAGTTATGTCATCTTCTTCTCAATAACACACACATCAAACTTTGGTTGCTTCCTTATTTGTCATCATTCAAAGCTGATTGTAATGTGTAGCAGCGGCAGCTGAACTCAATGTGACAACGTGTCATAGTTACGTCAGTCAGCTGGAATTAAAATACAAATAGTTGTGTCTTTAATCCAGAATTTTCACGGTCCTCATGGACGACATAATTAGGAACCAGTATTAATTTAAAAAATGGTACTTTGTGTACATCTCTTATCTTCATCACTAAACCCTTGAAATATGCTGACATATGTGCTGCTAAAGGTAAATAAACAGTAGCCATATTGAATGTTTGCCTTCATTTGACCACGTGAGGTAAGGAGGACGGCCTCTAGGTCACATGGTTACACCCCAGCAATTACACTGTTGATGATTGATGAGCATTCATATTTAAATGGTGGTGTTAAAAAGCAAATATATCTCCATCTTTAGTGATAAATGTGGCCCCCGGATGAACATGTGTCACAAACATTGTATTAGATGATATGTGGATGTTGTGCTTACTTGGACTGTGATGAAGCTGTGAGGACTCAGGTGGTTTGTCTTCATGCTCTTCAGTCTTCACAGAGACAACAGTCAGTGGAAACTTGCTGACATCAGCCTCCTCCTGCCCTACAGGACACTCTCCCCCCTGACTGATCCACTCTCCCCCCTCTTCCTCTTTGAAATGTGAGGGCTGTGGATCCTCCTAGTTCCCTTTAAAATGTGAGGGCTGTGGATACTCTAAAGTGAAACTGTCCCCCTGCAGATGAGGGAGACATTCTTCTTGGTGTCCAATCAGCTGATGGATGTCTACAGGACACAAACAAAACACATTTTAACTCCTACATGCTAAATATTAAATTGTACATGAAATATAGGGCTGTGGCTATTGAAAATTGTATTAATCAAGTGTTCTACTGGAAATGTTTCCGATTAGTTGAGTAACTGAATAAAACAGTGTTGCTTGGTTAAAAACAAATTTAAGCGATTATAAAACATTTCACTTAATAATGAACGGCCAATTGGTTTGAGATGGTATGAGATCAAGATGTCATCTTTAGATCAGGCTTTGTTTTTTTGACAATCACAGACACATTAGAAAGTTAAAGTACCAATGATTGTCACACACACACTAGGTGTGGGGAGATTATTTCCTGCATTTGGCCCATCACCCTTGATCACACCCTGGGAGGTGAGGGGAGCAGTGAGCAGCAGCGGTGGCCATGCCCGGGAATAACTTTTATGGTGATTAAACCCCGATTACAACCCTTGATGCTGAGTGCAAGGCAGAGAAGTAATGGGTCCCATTTTTATAGTCTTTGGTATGACCGGGTTGGGGTTTGAACTCACAACCTACCGATCTCAGGGAGGGTGCACCGACATGAAGGAAATAACAGGTCAGTATGCTTTGACACACATATATAACTTGTCAAACCTGCCAGCTAGCAGGCTAGGTTTACAGCATCAGTAACCATGGTAACTGACTCTGACTTTGTCTTACCTCTCTTATTTTTGGAGGTAAAACTCTCGAGCTTTACATACTCAGGACTTTGCACTTAACCTGCTCTCTGGAATATTCCCCCGGTGACTGTGTGAGTTTTGTGTGAACATGTTGATACACATTGTTACAAACATCAACCTCTCATAAATATTGTGTGTCTGGCAATGTCTCCTTCTTATGAACAATGTAAAACAATTAGTGCATCATCCTCACATGACAATTCATCTTCCTACAGACAATCTATTGAAGAATAGTGTTAATAATGAAATATAAAGTTAGTAAAGATGTGAGAGTAAGAAGTAAACAAACCTGTTCTGTGTAACACAACTTGATGTTTTTCATGTTGTCGCTCCTTCTCCTCTTTTGTTGGACAAAGTTCCTCCTCGTACTCTGCTGTGGTTCTTTGGCACATTTTCACACAATCACAACACTTTACACTCACACTTGATCTCTACTTAGTGATGTGTTTTGATCACTTCCGCCTCTCTTTGTTAGCAGCTAACAAGCTAAGCTAACTAGCAAGCTAAGCTAGCTCGAGAAGCATCAAAGTGCGCTCAGACTAATATAACCGGATGCAAACAGTTATTAACGATGTTTACTCTATTTACTAGAGTGTAATAAAGGACATATATGTGTACATGGAGGCACAGATTAAGAACATTGAACTGTGACGACTGCAATAACGTCTTCACCGTCTGACGCCATCTTGCTTTATCCTCGCCGTGTTTGGTTCGCGCGCAGTGTTGTCAGATCTCGCGAGAGAAACAAGTAACCAGCTCTTTTCCAAATCTCGCGAGAGAAATAAGTACAACCAGTTTCCCACAACGGTAAAACGATTTTATTATATACTATTTACTTATTGTGAAAATAAAAGTAAACCTGTCAATTTCAAAATTTCTAAACAAAGACATACAACTTATTTTTGTAAAAATATTCAAATATTTAACAAAATATATTGGAATTTAATTTTCCTAGTAGACATAACAGTTTGACAGCATTCTCGAATGGAACATTCTGGAGAAACATCCTGGATTTATTTGGATGGAAATGAATTACAAAGGTAAACTTTTGAATGATTTGACTTCATTTGTGATGATTTATCTCTTTTGCTCAGTCCATTTTTTCCCAAATTTAATTTGAGGGAAGTTGTCACCACCTGCTGCCACCTAGTGGTTTGTATTGTCAGTTTTCCTCTTTTAGTGCAGTTGACCTTGTTCTTACATTTCTCCTTCCTCCTAAAGTCCCTGTGTTGCCTTTGTGGGCGGAGTTGTGGGACGTGCACAGCTGCCTCCGATTGACCCTGGTGCTACTTAAGCAGCACCTTGACAGCTGGATGGCACTCGGTTAATCCACATCATGCCAGTTGATTCTATGCTTTGAGTATTTTGCTACCTTGGCCATTCCCAGTGCCATCCATCTTGGTGTTGTTTTGTAGTGTGCACGTCTTGTAACTCCAAACCAAGTTTAGTTCATTTTTGTATGTATGTATCTTTTGTTATTTTGTCCACAATACACATTTTGTCTTCTTTCGCACTGTCGCTTTTTGTTTCCTCCTGTTTGGATTGTTTTTGTGAGTAGATTTCCGCAGTAAAAAATGTGTTTTACTCAGCGTCCTGCACATCCTTGGGTTCCTCTTTACTGTGTTGAACAGCACTCTGACAGAAGGAGTTTCTCCAAAACACAACACCCTTTGGCGGACAAGTTTGTGATTAAATGCTATACATAAAAAATGAAAGGGACAAGTGGTAGAAACAATGGATGGATTGACTTTTATTGACTTTTCCCTAACAATCCAAACTTCCCCATGTTTTCTGAAATTGATAATGTTTGAGGGATTATAAAAAAGGGGGAACAAAATCATAAACACCTTTTTAAAAAAAATTGTCATGTGTAGTTTTAAAAAAAAATAAGAAATGTAGATTATTAAAAACAAAACTATCCTTCATAACCTTCCACATATAATGTTGCCATTTTCTCTAATCTACATATTGCATAAAGGGGACATACATATAAAACCATATTCATATTACAAAAGAGAGTAATAAAGATAATTAAAAGAATGGATTATTGAGAGCCAACAAATGATTCATGAAGTCACACATTTTAAAAGTAAATGATCTTGTATAAAAGACAACTGTTTAAATGATGTATAAAGTAAATAATAATATGCTTCCAGAAGTGGTCCAGAAGATGTTTCAAGTGTGAACCACTAAATTTGAATTAAGAGGGATTTATGTGTACTCAAAAGCAAAGGTATGAACACATGTAAAACAAATATGTACATCATTTAAAGGAGTTACTCTACAACATCATTAAAAATCAAACATGATTTCTGAATATCTCTATACACATAAAAAGTATTCGTAACATGTTTTGTCCTGTTTATTCTCACCTTTACAGTCAAAGTGTTGTGTTCATTTTTAAATAAAAGTACACAATGTTGTATATTAAAACATGTACTTGACTGAAAAAAGCATTAATCTGAAATATCTAATCTATAAATGTTAGAATCTATGTGTTGATGTTGTTAGAAAGTCAAAATGAAAGTCTGGACAGTTTATTTCAAATCCTGCAGTTTCATTTGCTGCTGCTGTTCTCACCAGCACACTTGTGTTTCTTACACTGGTACTTAGAAGACAATCTTTCACCACACACACTGCAACTCAACACTTTCTCTCCTGGGTGTGTTCTCATGTGTCTTTTCAAAATACGGACTTTGTATACAACTTTTACAACACACTGAACATGTTTAAGGTTTGTCTGCAGTGTGTCTTGTCATGTGTGCTTTGAAATGGTGCATTTGAGTAAAATCTTTACTGCAGATTGAACATGAAAAAGGTTTTCCTCCAGTGTGTATTCTCATGTGTCTTTTCAAATGCATACTTTGTATAAAACTTCTACAACATACTGAACAAGTATAAGGTTTTTCACCAGTGTGTGTACTCATGTGTATTTTCAAGTAGTTCTTTCGAGCAAAATATTTACCGCAGATTGAACATGAAAAAGGTTGTTCTCCAGTGTGTATTCTCATGTGTTTTTTGAAATGGTCCCTTCGAGTAAAATCTTTACCGCAGATTGAACATGAAAAAGGTTTTTCTCCAGTGTGTGATCTCATGTGTACATTTAAATGTTCATTTCTTACAAAACTTTTACCACATTCTGAGCAGGAAAACGGTTTTTCTCCTGTGTGTGTTCTCATGTGTACTTTTAAACTTTGATTTTTTCCAAAACTTTTACCACATTCTGAGCAGGAAAAAGGTTTTTCTCCAGTATGTATTCTCATGTGTACTTTGAAATTGTACTTTAAAGTAAAACATTTACGACAGATTGAACATGAAAAAGGTTTTCCTCCAGTGTGTGTTCTCATGTGTCTTTTCAGACGACTTTGGTATTTAAAAGTTTTGTGAGAGTGAGAAGATGTGAAGTGAGTGTTGTCAGTGTGACATGTCTTATCATCTTTAGAGTCTTCATCATCAGTGTCAGGAGAGTGTGACGTTGTGTCCTCACTATCTGATAGTGGAGCTAAGAGCTTGTCTGCTTGTGATCCTCCACAGTGGTCTCCATCAGCTTCTGTTGTCATGTGTTGTGTTGAGCTGCTGCTTGGAGGCTCCCCCCCTCCCCTCTCCTCACTTTCACCTTTCACCTCATCACCTTCACTCTTCACAGGGACACCAGTCACTGGCATCTTGGTGACATCAACCTCCTCCAGTCCTTCAAGACACTCTCCCTGCTGACTGATGCTGTGTTCCTCCTCTTCCTCTTTAATGTGAGGGGTCAGTGGGTCCTCCTCTTCCGCCTTAATGTGAGGGCTCAGTGGATCCACCGCTTCCTTTTTAAACTGTGGTGTCAGTGGTTCCTCCATCTCCTCTTTAAAAAAGGGTAGCCATTGGTGTTCCTCTTCATTTTTAAAATGGGGGATCAGTGGGTATTCCTCTTCCGCCTTAATGTGAGGGGTCTGTGGATCCACTGCTTCCTTTTTAAAATGGGGTGTCAGTGGGTCCTCCTCTTCCTCTTTAAAATGGGGGATCAGTGGGTGTTCCTCTTCATTTTTAAAATGGGGGATCAGTGGGTATTCCTTTTCCTTCTTAATGAGGTTGTGCTGTGGCTCCTCCGTCTGCATCCTGAAGCTCCACTTCTGTTGCTCAGGGTGAAGATGTTCTTCACAGACGTCTGCAAGACAAACACAAGTTTGAGAAACATCCATATCTGCTCAGTCACATAATGCATTAAGTACTTTGACATGCACTTAGGAAAAACAAGTTATTGTATGAACTGTCTTGAAATCTCAGTGATGCACAAACACGTTACTCTTTACAACATTTTTCACAGGAAAATAAAAACCAACTAGAACAACAGGACTTTTTACTGTGGATAAACGATTTGGTTTAAAATTGATTTTACGATATATTATTTCATATTGAATTACTAACAGAACCATTTTAAAACAGGCTACACAGGCTCCTAATTTAGTTGTTGAAATATGCAGTAAAATATTACATCATTTCCAGTATTATTTTCTCAAATAAAGTAACCAGATATTAACAGTAAATAAACAAAATAATACAATTATAAATGACACAATATGTTACTGCATATGTCAGCTGCCAAATTAGGAGCTTTTGTAACCCACTTTAAAATTCTTCTAGTATCAATTATACACCAAATTATATATCGTGACATGTATTGTTATTAGGATATAGATTTGAGGTCATATCGCCCATACCAAACATTAGTTCGTCGAATCATTTTGTTTGGCCCACCAAATATATTTAATTTTAATATTCTTCAGATGTGTGTGTATGTCTAAAATGTGGGACTACTGTTCTACATCACGTGGAAGTGTCATGTCATGGGGATGGTGTGCTTTTAACTAAGGGTGTGACGATACGGTCAGCTCACCAAAGGATACTCGATATTGGCTTTAGGAGAACAAGAAAATATTTTGGTGGTTAACATGATTCTTACACGTGTGTGTACTTCATGTGTATATGAATGTACTTTCCCTTGTGTGCTTAGTTTGACTGTAACTTCATAGTGGATAATATCTATAAACAACCTCAATTGTTTTACAACTTTAATTTGAACGACTGTTTACTTATCTGACAAACTCAAAGGAAACTGCACTTTTTTAAAATGTTGCCTATCATTCACAATCCTTATGTAAGACATATGTTTTAAACTTTTATAAATGTAATTATTAAATAAACGTGAGCAAAAATCAGCTAACATTGGAGTCAATGGGAGTTCCTCTATTTGACCCACAAAGTCCTCCAAAAAAATTGCCAACAATACACCATTTACATTTTGTGACCTGAATATTAACCAAGTATTAGTGATATTGTTATTATAAGCGCTAACACTAAGGACCTACTTTTAGCGGCGCATTGATCACAGAAGTAACTAGCTTATGCTGCTATATTGACATACTGAGCTGCTTCCTCACCTCTAAGATGGTGAAAGCTAATTCTAGAATATAAATCATGCTTCTCACTTATGTAGTAGAAGGTTGTGGACATAAACCGAGAACTTGGTCAACACTGACATCCAACTTAGACCTGGAGATGGCTAGAAAGATTAAGTAATATGCTCTTTTGCACCCACCCTTTTTAACCGTTTGCGATGATTAATTCTTCATCTAAACGGGAAGATATGAACATCCCATCAGTCGGCATCCCAGTGAAAGCAGACATTGTATGTGTGGAGAGACACAGCCGACGGGCCGACAATGGGCGGAAAGCAGCAGCGCGGGCCCACCTGGAGGCCAGGAGGCGGGGCATGCGGCGGCGAGGAGAGGCATGACACACGCGAAGCGACACTGCAGCGGCAATCTGAGCCAGGTGCGTATATTACACACCTGCTTACAATCTGTCTATCTGCTGCTAGAGTACAAAAAGGGCGAGGGAGGAACGAGCGGGAGAGCAGCACGGAGGAGGAAACAACGGCCAGCAGACGAAGAGCGCAACGACCCACACCGAGAGAGCGATGACGCACCCCCGCAGTGGACGCAAGCCCCGGACGCTGTTTAATATAGATTAGAATAGGCCGTGCAACTAATCATATGTCCTGAGTTCCAGTTGAAAGTGGGTGCAAGTTCATGCCCACGCACACACACTCTTATCGCCCACATTCTTCACACTGTTTACGTGGCTTCTTGGCCGAGGTCTGAAGGACAACACCAGATATGAAGTCAGAGTCCAGGGAGAAAAAAGCACCGGTGAATGTCGCACAGAAGGAACCTTCCTGGTGTTACCTGACGGCACGACCACTGAGCTGCGACACCACTACAAAGGCTCCTCCGTGCTCGTGCTCGTACCACCTGGCTTGGTAGCCTCGTACCCGCCTACCAAGCCAAAGACTTAGGTCCAATGATGAAATAGGGCGTAACTGCTGCTGATTGGACCGACACGCAAATACCACATTTTCAAAACTCCCCGTTGTCAATTAAAAACATAGTTATGGGCTGCACTTTGGACACACCTGCTGTAGGCTACGAGGAGCGAGCAGCTACACAACAGCTAAGCTAAAACAGCACTTTTAAGCATATCAAGTAATTATAGTTGCTTAATACGTACACAAAGTCTCCAAAACAGAAGTCTGATAGCAAGTATCCAGTAACAAACAAGTCTGCGTTAGCCAACATTCTGCGCCATGAGCTTGACTTCATGAATTATTGTGGCCACCAGGTGTTGTGAAAGATCAAATCGAACTATTGCAAAAGCATCCGTCATAAGGTTAGTGTTTTCTATATATTTGTGTCAATATGTAGAAGCATCCTCAGCCTTCCCGGGAAGGTCTATTCAGGTGTACTGGAGAGGAGTTTACGCCGCATAGTCGAACCTCGAATTCAGGAGGAACAGTGTGGTTTTCATCCTGGTCGTGGAACTGTGGACCAGGTCTATACTCTGGGCAGGGTTGTTGAGGGTGCATGGGAGTTTGCCCAACCAGTCTACATGTGCTTTGTGGACTTGGAGAAGGCATTCAACCGTGTCCCTTGGCAAGTCCTGTGGGGAGTGCTCAGAGAGTATGGGGTATCGGACTGTCTGATTGTGGCGGTCCGCTCCCTGTACGATCAGTGTCAGAACTTGGTCCGCATTGCCGGCAGTAAGTCGGACACTTTTCCAGTGAGGGTTGGACTCCGCCAAAGCGCCGATTCTGTTCATAACTTTTATGGACAGAATTTCTAGGCGCAGTCAAGGCGTTGAGGGGATCCGGTTTGGTGGCTGCACGATGAGGTCTCTTCATCTGGCCAGGAACTTTAGCTCTAACTGGATCGGTTTGCAACAGAGTGTGAAGCGACTGGGATGAGAATCAGCACCTCCAAATCCGAGTTCAAGGTTCTCGTACAGAAAAGGGTGGGGTGTCATCTCCGGGTTGGGGAGGAGACCCTGCCCCAAGTGGAGGAGTTCAAGTACCTCAGAGTCTTGTTCACAAGCGAGGGAAGAGTGGATCGTGAGATCGACAGGCGGATCGGTGCGGCGTCTTCAGTAATGTGGACGCTGTATCGATCCGTTGTGGTGAAGAAGGAGCTGAGCCGGAAGGCAAAGATCTCAATTTACCTGTCGATCTACGTTCCCATTCTCACCTATGGTCATGAGCTTTGGGTCATGACCGAAAGGATAAGATCACTAGTACAAGTGTCCGAAGCGGTCTGTTTATTTCAAGTGTTAGTTTTCCCTTATTAGCTCTTGTGTTATTTATTTGACCCTATATTTGTTCCCACTACCGCACCTTTAGTTGGAGTCTTTGATCTTGTTATACGCAAATATAATGACAATCAAGTCTATTCTATTTTAAATGAGTTTCCTCTGCCGTGTGGCGGGGCTCTCCCTTAGAGATAGGGTGAGAAGCTCTGTCATCTGGGAGGAACTCAAAGTAAAGCCGCTGCTCCTCCACATCGAGAACAGCCAGATAAGGTGGTTCAGGCATCTAGTCAGGATGCCACCCGAACGCCTCCCTAGGGAGGTGTTTAGCGCACGTCCGACCGGTAGGAGGCAACGGGGAAGACCCAGGAAACGTTGAATAGACTATGTCTCCTGGCTGGCCTGGGAACGCCTTGGGATCCCCCGGGAAAAGCTGGATGAAGTGGCTGGGGAGAGGAAAGTCTGGGGTTCCCTGCTTAGGCTGCTGCCCCCGCGACCCGACCTCAGATAAGCAGAAGAAGAGGGATGGAAGGCTGGATGTGTAACACAACTTGATGTTTCTTGAAAACAGCGTCCAGTAGTTGATGTTGTCGCTCCTTCTCCTCTTTTGTTGGACAAAATTCCTCCTTGTCCTCTGCTATCGTTTTTTTGTTTTTTTTCTAACATCACAAACATTTCTTCAATGGCAGCAGTTAGTCGCTGATTCAGCAACACTCACATCATTTGTAATGTAGACATGTTCACACAATAAAAACACTTTACACTTACATTGGATCTCTGCTTTGATGTGTCGATCACTTCCGCCTCTCTTTGTTAGCAGCTAACAAGCTAAGCTAACCAGCAGGCTAGGCTAGCACGTCAAAGTGCACTCAGACTAATGTATCCGCATACAATAACAATTAATAACGACGTTTACTCTGTTAAACGACACACATGTGCACATGTACGTTGTAATTAAGACCTAGAAACCATAATAACCAAAACAACGTAATCTCCGCCAGACGCCATCTTGTTCTGGTCTTCCTCCTGTGTGACGTCATCGAAGTGTTCTCAACCGCGGAACAAATGTTGGCCAAACACGTGTTTTACTGGGACAATAGTGAGTGGTGCACACTTCCTTCAAACACGTGTTTCACTGGGACAATAGTGAGTGGTGCACACTTCCTTCAAACACGTGTTTCACTGGGACAATAGTGAGTGGTGCACACTTCCTTCAAACACGTGTTTCACTGGGACAATAGTGAGTGGTGCACACTTCCTTCAAATACATGTTTCACTGGGACAATAGTGAGTGGTGCACACTTCCTTCAAACACGTGTTTCACTGGGACAATAGTGAGTGGTGCACACTTCCTTCAAACACGTGTTTCACTGGGACAATAGTGAGTGGTGCACACTTCCTTCAAACACGTGTTTCACTGGGACAATAGTGAGTGGTGCACACTTCCTTCGCCCGGCCACAGAAGACAAAAAAGAGTTGCTGGTGTAACAATAGGAAGAATATATTCCACTCCTCTCTTGTACACGCGGCTTATGAGGTAATATACATGATATATTTTCATATTATTTATCTTATTTACCTCATATGTTGTTCGAAGCTAACGTGCTAGCTTTAGCCCGCTAGCAGGCCTTTGTCGCAAATGCGAGCGTTTTTTTTTTGAGGAGTGTATTTTATATGTTCTATGTAAGAATTATATTGACTTATTTAATACTTTTAACAGTATTTTTGTTGTATATTACAGTCACGCTTAACATCATTGAATATTTGTTACTAGAAAGAAACGAACGTCTCGAAATTTAAGTCTGGAATAAGTCACATGGTATAATAATAATACATTTTATTTGGTATAGCGCTTTTCAGTGCACTCAAAGATGCTTTACAGGATGAACAAAAAATATTATTGTTATTGTAATGACAGTGTAATATAATGTATTATTGCAGTGGTCTGCTTTATGTTGGTGTCAACTTTATTAGCAATAAATACAAATGATGTTTGCACGCACTTCTATTACCTTGATAACATCCATCCATCCATTTTTCTACCGCTTGTCCCTATTTGGTGTTGCGGGGGGGTGTTGGAGCCTATCTCAGCTGCATTGGGTGGACATATCATGGAAATTAAATCAACTGATGTTTGTTATTACGAATACACTATTTGCACAATTGTAAGTGATTAATGCTTATTCAGTCGGACTAAAACAAATATTTATTAAATAAATGTTAAATATTAAAAAATAGCTTTAATATACTGCACACAAAATGAATTTGCATCAATATTTTGTTTGTAATCGGAACATGAGGTACCCAAATATTCTAAATATTTGTTTATATTTATAAATGTATATATATATATATATACTCGCTGGCACTTGTTCCACGTGCTTTGCTGCACTTCTGTTTGTTTTCTGTTGGGTTAAAAATGTTGCTTTCGCAGAAGAAAGTTAAAGTAGCAATGATTGTCACACACACACTAGGTGTGGTGAAATGTGTCCTCTGCATTTGACCCATCCCCTTGATCACCCCCCGGGAGGTGAGGGGAGCAGTGAGCAGCAGCAGTGCTGCGCCCGGGAATCATTTATGGTGATTTAACCCCCAATCACAACCCTTGATGCTGAGTGCCAAGCAGGAAGGTAATGGAGAACAAGGAGAGGATATTGCGCATAAAAGTAAAGCCAACCGACCACAGCTCTGTAGTCCTGGTCACCGTTGACGTGAGGTGGGACTATTTTGGAGGTGCACGTCAAGGTTGGCTGGTAGGTTGGTAGTGGGAGGAGCCAGTTGGCGTCACTTGATGCTGCAGCACAATGACACTTTTATACGTGCAGACTGACTTCATGCAGTCATGACGGTATTAAAATCCCAGCAGGAGGTTTTCTTTAAGTTGTTACTTTTTCATCAATAATTAATGTAAATGCAGAAAACAGGATCAATGACACAATTCATAATAATCAATAACTGATGATTATTCCATGTGTAGAAGAACATCACCACAAAGTGGTGTCAGTCCACTTGGAAAATATTATATTTGATAGACTAAAAAATATTTGACACATCTGAGCTGAAGTTTGTTTGTGTTGTCTTGCGGACGTCCAACAGATGAACGCTCGTCAAGAAGAACGTCCCCTTCAGCAGCAGGAGGATCCACAGCCCCCCCACATTAAAGAGGAAGAGGAGGAAGTGTGGATGAGTCAGGAGGGAGAGTGTCCTGTAGGGCAGGAGGAGGCTGATGTCAGCAAGTTTCCACTGACTGTTGTCTCTGTGAAGACTGAAGAGCATGAAGACAAACCACCTGAGTCCTCACAGCTTCATCACAGTCCAAGTAAGCACAACATCCACATATCATCTAATACAATGTTTGTGACACATGTTTATCCGGGGGACACATCACTAAAGATGGAGATATACTGTATTTTCCGCACTATAAGGCGCACCGGATTATAAGGTGCACCTTCAATGATTGGCCTATTTTAAAACTTTGTTCATATATAAAGCACACCGCATTATAAGGTGCATAGAATAGATGCTACAGTAAAGTTAAAGTTAAAGTACCAATGATTGTCACACACACTCTTGGTGTGGTGAAATTATTCTCTGCATTTGACTCATCACCCTTGATCACGCCCTGGGAGGTGAGGGGAGCAGTGGGCAGCAGCGGTGCCGCGCCCGGAAATCATTTTTGGTGATTTAACCCCCAATTCCAACCCTTGATGCTGAGTGCCAAGCAGGGAGGTAATGATTCCCATTTTTATATTCTATAGTATGAGTCAGCCGGGGTTTGAACTCACAACCTATCGATCTCAGGGCGGACACTCTAACCACTAGGCCACTGAGTAGAGGCTGGGGTCACGTTATGCATCCTTTACATCAGGGGTGTCAAACGTAAAGCCCGCGGGCCGGATCAGGTCCTCAAACAGGTTTTATCCGGCCCGCGGGATGAGGTGGCTAAGTATGAAGATGAGCCAAAATGTTTGAATGAAAGAAACTGCTGTTCTAAATGTGTCCACTAGATGTCGCAATAACAATTTTGTGTATTTTTGTAGATGATGCTACATATCTAAAAACACAAAAAGCACACATGATTTTAGTGCACCAGTAGACAAAAATGATCAAAGTACATAAATAGCATCCTGTAATTTGATTTTAATATTTTTTTTTTTATCTTGATGGATGGAACATTAACACCAACGAGTTGATTGATGAACCTTATCACATAATTTAATCAGAAAGTATAGATAACAACAAATAAAGATAGAATACTATCAACAGCAAAATATAAATGTAAAAAAAAAAGAAAAAAATTCAGAATGTGCTTGTTCTATTTTCGAAAAAAAGAAAACAATCCGAAGTTGTCTTTATTTTTAAGTTATTGTGCCGTGATTTTACCAGTCCGGCCCACTTGGGAGTAGATTTCTCTCCATATGGCCCCCCACCTAAAATGTTTGACACCCCTGCTTTGGAGGGAGCTGAGCTAAAGGGAATGTCAACAAAACAGTCAGATAGGTCAGTCAAACTTTATTAATAGATTACAAACCAGCGTTCTGACTGCTCCGTTCACTCCCAAAATGAATAAACAGCTGTTTTATTATTTTCCCCGATTCAATAAACAGGTAAAAAACAGTCTGATACTGTTACGGTAAATCAAAGGTTAGTGCAATCACAATATAGTAACACTGGAAATAGTGCAAAGCAATAATATATCAATAACTCAACGTTGCTCAAACCCTAATGTCACAAAACACAAAATAAACATGTAAAGCTCACTTTATTAAGTTATTCCTCATCCACTAATCCCTCTAATTCTTCTTCCTCAGTGTTCCAATCAAACAGTTGGGCGTATACAACATCCAACATGTCTCGTCAAAGTCGTCATTAAATGAGTCATTGTCGTTGCAGTTAATGTTAAATTCTCTCGCTGCTGCTCTATTCCCGTCTTCTACTGTGTGACTGATCTCCTTGAGTTTAAACTCTGCATGGTAGGAGCCATTTTGGAGTCTTTACACACAGAAACGGCATGCCTCCCGCAGTCATGTATCCCAGCATGCACCGCGCACTTCTTCTTCTATGGGGGAAATTAAGGTTGGCGGCTGTAGAAGAAGAAGCGCACTTCTTCTTCTACGGGGCAAAATAAGGTCGGCGGCTCGAAAAGAAAAAGAAGCGCACTTCTTCTACGGGGGAAAATGAAGTTGGCAGCTGCTTACCGTAGTTGCGAGACCTCCATCTGTCAGGTTCAAACATTGATGACATCTATTAAACAGGACAAAAAGGCAAAGAATCAAACAGAGACAGAATTCAATTTATACTCGGATCCGAGGAGAGGCATGGCCATTGTACTGCCTGTACAAATCCTGCACCATGCTCTGCCCCAAGATCGTTCTCGTGGTTCTTTATTTGATTTTCACCCCCCTCCTTCCCACAGCTGCTTCCTCATGGAAGTGGGTCATGACCAGCATTGCCTTCGGTTCCCGAACAGATCAAAGAAAATCCCATAAAATAGATCACAGAGAGTCTCATAAAATAGATCAAAGAGGGTTCGTAAAAATACTTAAAAGAGTTCCTCTGGAAGTTGGGCAGATTCTGCCATCTGTCCGCCTGGAAGTCCAGCATTCTTCTTGGAAAGCTCCAGCCTTTTTTCTTCTCGTCAGGAACACAATGTAATACAAGGTTTTATTTGATAATTTACACAGAATTTTTCTGACATTCCCCCCTGTTTATCAAATAAATTCCCCATAATCTTCGTATCCCTAATAACTTCTTCTTGCGATTTTCAGTTATTGTTTAACTTCCCTTGAAACAAGCTATGTTTACACTCAGAATTGAACATCAATTTTTCCCTCATAATTATCAATCAATCAATCAATGTTTACTTATATAGCCCTAAATCACTAGTGTCTCAAAGGGCTGCACAAACCACAACACAAACCGCTACGACATTCTCGATCAAGGAAAACTCACACTCAGTGGGACGTCGGTGACAATGATGACTATGAGAACCTTGGAGAGGATGAAAGCAATGGATGTCGAGCGGGTCTAACATGATACTGTGAAAGTTCAATCCATAATGGATCCAACACGGCCGCGAGAGTCCAGTCCAAAGCGGATCCAACACAGCAGCGAGAATCCCGTCCACAGCGGAGCCAGCAGGAAACCATCCCAAGCGGAGGCGGATCAGCAGCGCAGATATGTCCCAAGCCGATACATAGGCAAGCGGTCCATCCTGGGTCCCGACTCTGGACAGCCAGTACGTTCCATGGCCATCGGACCAGACCCCCTCTACAAGGGAAAGTGGGACATAGGAGAAAAAGAAAAGAAACGGCAGATCAACTGGTCTAAAAAGGGAGTCTATTTAAAGGCTAAAGTATACAAATGAGTTTTAAGGTGAGACTTAAATGCTTTTACTGAGGTGGCATCTCCAACTGTTACCGGGAGGGCATTCCAGAGTACTGGAGCCTGAATTGAAAATGCTCTATAGCCCGCAGACTTTTTTGAGGTTTTGGGAATCACTAATAAGCCGGAGTCCTTTGAACGCAGATTTCTTGCCGGGACATATGGTACAATACAATCGGCAAGATAGGCTGGAGCTAAACCGTGTAGTATTTTATACGTAAGTAGTAAAACCTTAAAGTCACATCTTAAGTGCACAGGAAGCCAGTGCAGGTGAGCCAGTATAGGTATATATGTATGTATATATGTTTATAAAGGTATATACGTTGTAGTCGTAATATAATCAAACTTTCTTGTTCTTGTCAAAAGTCTAACAGCCACATTTTGTACCAACTGTAATCTTTTAATGCTAGACATGGGGAGACCCGAAAATAATACGTTACAGTAGTCGAGACGAGACGTAACAAACGCATGGATAATGATCTCAGCGTCTTTAGTGGACAGAATGGAGCGAATTTTAGCGATATTACGGAGATGACAGAAGGCCGTTTTAGTAACGCTTTTAATGTGTGGCTCAAAGGAGAGAGTTGGGTCAAAGATAATACCCAGATTCTTTACCGAGTCGCCATGTTTAATTGTTTGGTTGTCAAATGTTAAAGTTGTATTATTAAATAAAGGTCAGTGTCTAGCAGGACCGATAATCAGCATTTCCGTTTTTTTTGGCGTTGAGTTGCAAAAAGTTAGCGGACATCCATTGTTTAATTTCATTAAGACACGCCTCCAGCTGACTACAATCCGGCGTGTTGGTCAGCTTTAGGGGCATGTAGAGTTGGGTGTCATCAGCATAACAGTGAAAGCTAACACCGTATTTGTATATGATGTCACCTAGCAGCAGCATGTAGATGCTGAAGAGTGCAGGGCCAAGGACCGAACCCTGGGGAACTCCACACGTTACCTTAACGTAGTCCGAGGTCACATTGTTATGGGAGACGCACTGCATCCTATCAGTAAGATAAGAGTTAAACCAAGACAGGGCTAAGTCTGACATACCAATTCGTGTTTTGATATGCTCTAATAAAATATTATGATCGACGGTATGGAAAGCAGCACTAAGATTGAGGAGCAGCAACATAGATGACGCATCAGAATCCATCTTTAGCAATAGATCATTAGTAATTTTTATGAGGGCCGTCTCAGTAGAGGGATTTGCCCTGAAACCGGATTGAAAGATTTCACACAGGTTGCTAGACGCTAAGTTTTCATTTAGCTGCTCTGCAACAATTTTTTCGAGGATTTTTGAAATAAAGGGAAGGTGAGACACCAGTCGGTCGTTTACCATGAGGTCAGTTTCGAGGTTAGGTCTTTTAAGGAGAGGATGAATAACCGCTTTTTTGAATGCTAGGGGAACAGTGCCCGAGGAAAGTGATAAGTTTATAATATTTAGCACTGATGGACCTAATAATACAAAGAGCTCCTTGATAAGTTTCCCAGGAAGTGGGTCAAGTAAACATGTTGTTTGTTTTATTCCATTTACACGTTGTAACAATTCCTCTAATGTTACTTCCTCAAAACGAGAGAAACTATTTTTGGATATTTGCAGTATCCGCTGTATATACAGTCGTATCTGTGTTACTATAACCCCGTTGTAGCTGGGACGCATTGTCTTTAATCTCCTTTCTAATAAGTTAAATTTTCTTATTAAAGAACTTCATAAAGTCATCTGCCGAATGGGTGGAGCTACTGGAAGGAGTCCCTTGTTGGGTTAGCGATGCGGCATGGTGTAGTGGGTAGAGCGGACGTGTCAGAATCCTGAGGATTTCAGGTACGCTTCCCACCTATTACCATCCAAATCGCTGCCGTTGTGTCCTTGGGCAGGACACTTCACCCTTGCCCCCGGTGCAGCTCACACTGGTGAATGAATGATGAATGAATGATTGGTGGTGGTCGGAGGGGCCGTGGGCGCAAACTGGCAGCCACGCTTCCGTCAGTCTACCCCAGGGCAGCTGTGGCTACTGATGTAGCTTACCACCACCATCGTGTGAATGAATGATGGGTTCCCACTTCTCTGTGAGCGCTTTGAGTATCTAACAATAGAAAAGTGCGAAATAAATCTAATCCATTATTATTATTATAACCGTACTAAACAAACATTTAGGATTGTTTTCATTAAGGTGGATGAGATTCAAGTAATATTTAGCTTTAGCTAAGGTAAGCATGCTTTTATAAGTTATTAAACTATCACTCCATGCTTGATGGTGCACCTCAAGTTTAGTCGTGCGCCATTTGCGTTCCAGCTTTCTACATAATAATTTCTGAGCTCTAGTTTCTTCTGTAAACCACGGGGTAGGCTTTTTTGGAGCCTTTTTTAACTTTAGTGGTGCTATACTATCAATGGTTTCACGCAGGGCGTCGTTAAAGTTGTTAGTGAGGTTATCAATAGAGCCCACATACTTTGGGAATGGTGCCATTACCGAGGGCAGTAGGTCAGTAAGAGTTGTCGTTGTGGCCGTATTAATGTTGCGGCTGCTATAGCAGTTATTATTATTATTAGTTTGCCGAACATGCGTCTGAATCTCGAACTTTATAAGGTAATGATCTGACAATAGTTTAGTATACGGGAGTATCGTAACTTTGGAAACGGTGATAACCCTGACAAGCACTAGGTCTATCGTATTACCGTTGCGATGCGTGGGTTTATTTTTTATTTGTGTAAGACCACAGCTATCAATTATAGTCTGGAGCGCTACGCACGGTGGGTCCGATGGGGTATTCATACGGATATTAAAGTCCCCCATTATAGTTATATTATCGGCGTGCGTCACTAGATCAGCAACGAACTCTGAGAATTCATTGATAAAGTCCGAATAGGGCCCTGGGGGGCGGTAGATAACGGCCAGGAATAGAGGCAGCGGTGTGACAAACCTCATAGTAAGCACCTCAAACGATTTATAGTTATTATTTATGTTAGGACTAAGGTTAAAGTTTACGTTGTATATTAGTGCGACCCCCCCACCCCTTTTAAGGGGACGGGCAATATGCGCATATGTATATTTAGGAGGAGATGCCTCATTTAGCGCAAAAAAGTTGACTGGTTTAAGCCAGGTTTCGCTGAGACCGATGACGTTAAGATTGTTGTCTCTGATGACATCATTAACTAACAACGTTTTGGGAGACAATGATTTTATGTCTAAAAAACTTATATTATAGGTAATTGGCTGTTTTAGGGAATTTTTGATCAAATTATCTGTAGTAGTAATATTAATAATGTTGTGTTTATTATGCCCAGTGCACCTAATATAATTACGACCATATCTAGGAATTGATACGACGGGAATTTTCCGATTGTTTGTTTGGTGCTTTGATAAACTGGACGCATCATAGTTTTCCACCTCAGTAGAACGCATGTCTAACTCTGAAACAATCAAAGCAGAAAAAACTTGTTCTAATTTAACTGACTCCTTACCTAGACCAGTCGTCTCGTATCTTCCATTTAAATCCTGCTTCAGGATGGAGGGAAGTGGTGTTCTGTGGGCATTAGCCTTTAGCTTTGTTTTTAGCCCCGCTCGGCATCCGCGTTTCCGATCACACCACTGGCGTCTGTTCCGTTGACGGCCTCCGCTGCTACTATACTCCGCTGCTTCACAGGCCGCTGGATGTAGCCGGTGAAGTATTCCCGTGCTAGCTAGCAGGTCTAGCAAGCACGCGTCTATCAGTCCAAAATGGCCCGATTTATACACATCCAGAAGTGTCTGGCGGTCGTAAGTGATCACGGAGTGACCACGATGTGAGCCAGCCATGAAGTTTGCAGAATTGTCCGGTATTTTTTTATTTATTATGACATTTCTGGAAATAAATCAGGAACACCATCCAGGTAGGTATTCTCGTCGTCAGATTCATCTTCTCTGTCGTCCGCCAGAAAGTGCGTCTGAACAGCTTTATTGTCTGCTGGGCTAATCACTGTGGTAATCAAGACGGTTAAGCAGAGAACACAAGACAGGAAATATAACAACATCCACACAACGTCAGTCTTGTTGAACACGGCCATAGATACTAAATATCAAAGACTTGTATTTGCCAAACACGTCCAACCACCCCTCCCACATAGATGTATCTATGCCAGAGTACTTTTTAATCTTACCGTTAAGGGTGTGCAGGCCTTCCAGTGCTTTGGTCAGGCTACTTTCTGCATCAGTGTAGTTTGGTATGAACGTGCAACACTGTTCACCAAATATTGTGCACACGCCCCCTTTTTCCGCTAACAACATATCTAGCGTTATACGGTTTTGAAAAGCCATAAGGAAGGTGGCGACGAGTTGATCAGCGACGGCTTCAAGTCGGCCTGTGTAATTTTCTAATCCCTCTACGTTCTAGTGGACATAGTTTATTCTGTCAACATTCTTGTTAATCGTACACCACCAGTAGACGGAGGATTCAAATCCAGCTACAACTTAATTTACCAATTTATAGTCGTCAGATACACTTCTTTGGACACCCTTTGGATCGATCAAGTTAGATCTAAAACACTTTGCCAGTTTACATCATGTCTAGTTATTTTCCAATGTCCAGGTATCAAAACTGTTCAGATATGTTAACAATCCTTGTACAAATATTCATACATTTGCTATGTGTAAGCAGTTATCTTATGATAAGTTTCCTAACTGTTGTACGTGTCAATGCAGGTATAATTAGCTTTTTTTTATTTTATTTTATTATTTTACATATTTATCAAATATTAGTTTCTGTTTTGTCTCTTTAGCTACAGGTACATTTTGTTTTGCTCATTACTTCAATCAAACCTTTTTGACTCATCTTGACTAATTGTCTGGGCTTTTACATACAACACAATCAATTTGTGTAGCTTTTCCTACTTGCTCTGCCATAAGGAACAAATTAATTGCCAAAACAGGAACCAATTATTATCAAACTTTGACACAACTGTGACAGTGGAATTTGTAGTGTGCTAGTTAACATGTCCCTTTAATAAGACAAATACAATCCCAAATACTTTTTTTCCCACTACATGACCTTTTTACAATGTGCTAAGTGTAGTCAGCTTGGTCTTTCCACTATCTTTACTGCTGTCTTAGTTGTTTACAACCTCTCTCCCCCCTTGGAGAATGCCAATGTTTCCTTTTCATTGATTTTTCAAAATTTTGGTAGCTGACAAGGTCTTCCAAATATTATTTCAAAGGGTCTTAGTCCTGTTGTACTTGTAAGGTTCATATACTGTACATTTTTACTAACTCTTGCATAATGCTTTTGCTACTGTTAGCACATCTGCTTTTCCTTTAGGAAATATTTCTGCCCACTTTGAAAATGCATCTACTATGACCAGACAATAATGTTTTCCTTCACTCTCATTTAGTTCAATAAAATCCATGCATAGATGTTGTATACATTTTTTTATTTTTTGTATGAATTAAACTATAGGAAGTATGGTACTTCTAGTCATGTCCCTCCTGTTGAGCCATAAGTTCACCTATGGCTCACAACTGCTACCCACTTCTACTGATTGTTTGGTACGATTAGTGTATTGTCTGGACATACATAGATGTATTCTTTGTACAACGTGACTCTTTTTTTTTTTATTCATTTATCTTTTTCTTTTGGAGTACTTTGTTGTTGCATATATTTTAGTATATCATTATTTATGTCACTAATTTGTAATTGTAAATGTGTATTTCTTTTTCCTGTTCCTTGTTTTGCTGCTCTGTCAGCAAACACACCTCCCAGTGACACTGCGTCTGCTCCTTTGGTGTGTGTGCTGCACATTTGCATATTGCTATTTTAGCTGGTAGCTGTACTGCTTTTACTCATTTTTTCCCAATAATTCTCCATGTTTTACAGGTTTTCCTGTTGACGTTCCTATATTCTTCCAGTGTTATGCAAATGTGTGCACTGTTGAAAATGTGTATTGGCTATCTGTGTATATTGTGACCTTTAGATCTTTCATTACTTTACATGCTTCTATTAGTGTTACTAATTCTGCATCTTGCATTGAGTAATTTCAATCAATCAATCAATCAATGTTTACTTATATAGCCCTAAATCACTAGTGTCTCAAAGGGCTGCACAAACCACTACGACATCCTCGGTAGGCCCACATAAGGGCAAGGAAAGGAAAACTCACACCCAGTGGGACATCGGTGACAATAATGACCCAGTGGGACGTCGGTGACAATGATGACTATGAGAACATGATACTGTGAAAGATCAATCCATAATGGATCCAACACAGTCGCGAGAGTCCAGTCCAAAGCGGATCCAACACAGCAGCGAGAGTCCCGTTCACAGCGGAGCCAGCAGGAAACCATCCCAAGCGGAGGCTGATCAGCAGCGCAGAGATGTCCCCAGCCGATACACAGACGAGCAGTACATGGCCACCGGATCGGACCGGACTCCCTCCACAAAGGAGAGTGGGACATAGAAGAAAAAGAAAAGAAACGGCTGATCAACTGGTCTAAAAAGGGAGTCTATTTAAAGGCTAGAGTATACAAATGAGTTTTAAGGTGAGACTTAAATGCTTCTACTGAGGTAGGATCTCGAACTGTTACCGGGAGGGCATTCCAGAGTACTGGAGCCCGAAATGAAAAAGCTCTACAGCCCGCAGACTTTTTTGGGCTTTGGGGATCACTAATAAGCCGGAGTCCTTTGAACGCAGATTTCTTGCCGGGACATATGGTACAATACAATCGGCAAGATAAGATGGAGATAGACCGTGTAGTATTTTATACGTAAGTAGTAAAACCTTAAAGTCACATCTTAAGTGCACAGGAAGCCAGTGCAGGTGAGCCAGTACAGGCGTAATGTGATCAAACTTTCTTGTTCTTGTCAAAAGTCTAGCAGCCGCATTTTGTACCAACTGTAATCTTTTAATGCTAGACATGGGGAGACCCGAAAATAATACGTTACAGTAATCGAGGCGAGACGTAACAAACGCATGGATAATGATCTCAGCGTCTTTAGTGGACAGAATGGAGCGAATTTTAGCGATATTGCGGAGATGAAAGAAGGCCGTTTTAGTAACGCTTTTAATGTGTGCCTCAAAGGAGAGAGTTGGGTCGAAGATAATACCCAGATTCTTTACCGTGTCGCCTTGTTTAATTGTTTGGTTGTCAAATGTTAGAGTTGTATTATTAAATAGAGTTCGGTGTCTAGCAGGACCGATAATCAGCATTTCCGTTTTTTTGGCGTTGAGTTGCAAAAAGTTAGCAGACATCCATTGTTTAATTTCATTAAGACACGCCTCCAGCTGACTACAATCCGGCGTGTTGGTCAGCTTTAGGGGCATGTAGAGTTGGGTGTCATCAGCATAACAGTGAAAGCTAACACCGTATTTGCGTATGATGTCACCTAGCGGCAGCATGTAGATGCTGAAGAGTGCAGGGCCAAGGACCGAACCCTGGGGAACTCCACACGTTACCTTAACGTAGTCCGAGGTCACATTGTTATGGGAGACACACTGCATCCTATCAGTAAGATAAGAGTTAAACCAAGACAGGGCTAAGTCTGACATACCAATTCGTGTTTTGATACGTTTTAATAAAATATTATGATCGACGGTATCGAAAGCAGCGCTAAGATCGAGGAGCAGCAACATAGATGACGCATCAGAATCCATCGTTAGCAATAGATCATTAGTCATTTTTGCGAGGGCTGTGGAGTGATTTGCCCTGAAACCGGATTGAAAGGTTTCACATAGATTGTTAGACACTAAGTGTTCATTTAACTGCTCCGCAACAATTTTTTCGAGGATGTTTGAAATAAAGGGAAGGTGAGACATCGGTCGGTAGTTTACCATGAGGTCAGGATCGAGGTTAGGTCTTTTAAGAAGAGGATGAATAACCGCTTTTTTGAATGCTAGGGGAACAGTGCCCGAGGAAAGTGATAAGTTTATAATATTTAGCACTGATGAACCTAATAATACAAAGAGCTCCTTGATCACTTTCCCAGGAAGTGGAAATGCACCCCCATACCATCACAGATGCTGGCTTTTGAACTTTGCGTCGATAACAGTCTGGATGGTTCACTTCCCCTTTGGTCCGGATGACACAGTGTCAAATATTTCGTAAAACAATTTGAAATGTGGACTCGTCAGACCACAGGACACTTTTCCTATTTGCATCAGTCCATCTTAGATGATCTCGGGCCCAGAGAAGCCGGCGGCGTTTCTGGATGTTGTTGATAAATGGCTTCCGCTTTGCATAGTAGAGCTTTAAGTTGCACTTACAGATGTAGCGACCAACTGTATTTAGTGACAGTGGTTTTCTGAAGTGTTCCTGAGCCCATGTGGTGATTTCATTTAGAGATTCGTGATCGAAAGTCACGGTCATTCAATGTTGGTTTCCGGCCATGCCGCTTACGTGGAGTGATTTATTCAGATTCTCTGAACCTTTTGATGATATTATGGAGCACAGATGTTGAAATCCCTAAATTTCTTGCAATGTCACTTTGAGAAAGGTTGTTCTTAAACTGTTTGACTATTTGCTCACGCAGTTGTGGACAAAGGGGTGTACCTCGCCCCATCCTTTCTTGTGAAAGACTGAGCATTTTTTGGGAAGCTGTTTTTATAGCCAATCATGGCACCCACCTGTTCCCAATTAGCCTGCACACCTGTGGGATGTTCCAAATAAGTGTTTGATGAGCATTCCTCAACTTTATCAGTATTTATTGCCACCTTTCCCAACTTCTTGGTCACATGTTGCTGGCATCAAATTCTAAATTTAATGATTTGCAAAAAAAAATGTTTATGAGTTTGAACATCAAATGTGTTGTCTTTGTAGCATATTCAACTGAATATGGATTGAAAATGATTTGCAAATCATTGTATTCCGTTTATATTTACATCTAACACCATTTCCAATCTCATATGGAAACAGGGTTTGTACAAAACACACACACACACACACACACACACACACACACACACACACACACACACACACACACACATACTGTACATTCTTGTATGTGTGACCTTCTTGAGACCTCTGAAAAATGCCGACCTATTTAGGTTTACCCTTTTTAGATATATCAAGATTTATATTTACAACATTATTAATATATACATAATATTCCAATATAAAAAAATAAGCTTTTTGTAAATTTCTTTTGGATTCTGTTTTTTAACTGGTTTTTATTCTACATTATGTGGGCTCTACCGAGGATGTCGTTGTGGTTTGTGTTGTGGTTTGTGCAGCCCTTTGAGACACTAGTGTTTTAGGGCTATATAAATAATCATTGATTGATACATTATTTACTTGATGTTATTACGATCTCTCTCTCTCTTTCTCTCTGTGTGTGTAAACATATTTTTTTTAATAATTTTGGCCAAAAGGGGCCCATTTCAATGTCTTACATACACTTGTTATTTCATACGTTGCTCAGAAGGGGAACACATTCAAAAGTGACACACAGTCAATTTGAAAAATTCCTCCTTTTTGGGACCACCCTCATTTTGATAGATTTCACCACCAGGGGTGCAAATGAGACATTCTCTATTAGATGCAATGGTTTTCCGTATAGGGACCATGATGTATGTCCTAACTTGTTCACACCTGCTCATACGGAAGCTACTTTTCCTTGATGGATTCTCAAGAATGGTAGAAATAAAATAAATGAATAAATACATACAGTGGATTGCGGAGACCCCTTGAGGTAGTTGTAAGGTGTCCCCAGCTGAATGACAGATAGTTAACAGCAATGGAACCTCACTGGGTCCATTTGTACACTCTCAGTTACATTCAATCAATCAATCAATGTTTATTTATATAGCCCCAAATCACAAATGTCTCAAAGGACTGTACAAATCATTACGACTACAACATCCTCGGAAGAACCCACAAAAGGGCAAGGAAAACTCACACCCAGTGGGCAGGGAGAATTCACATTCAGTGGGACGCCAGCGACAATGCTGACTATGAGAAACCTTGGAGAGGACCTCAGATGTGGGCAACCCCCCCCCTCTAGGGGACCGAAAGCAATGGATGTCGAGCGGGTCTAACATGATACTGTGAAAGTTCAATCCATAGTGGCTCCAAGACAGCAGTGAGAGTCCCGTCCACAGGAAACCATCTCAAGCGGATCAGCAGCGTAGAGATGTCCCCAACCGATACAGGCGAGCGGTCCATCCTGGGTCCCGACGAGCGGTCCATCCTGGGTCTCGACTCTGGACAGTCAGTACTTCATCCATGGTCATCGGACCGGACCCCCTCCACAAGGGAGGGGGGGACATAGGAGAAAGAAAAGAAGCGGCAGATCAACTGGTCTAAAAAGGAGGTCTATTTAAACATTTAACATTGATATTATACATGTGGGCCAATAGATAGAAATGCTGTTGAATGTAGCTTTGATGTGGCAAGCTACTTTTGCAGTGTAGCGTGTAGTGTAGCTTGCTACAATTCTCTGAGGATAGTTTAGCTACATTTAATGGAGAGTAACTTGTAGCTTAGCTTACTACATTTTCCAGGTCGCTTGCCCATCACTGTCTATTTGGCCTAGCTCACATCTGAATAGTTTGAATACTGCAAACTTCAATAGAGTAACACCTCATTTGTGTTTTATGTTCTGCAGACGTCCAGCAGGTGTCAGCAGAGAGTCATGAAGAGATTCCCTCCAAGCAGCAGGAGTGGAGCTCCAGTGTGGGACAGAAGGAGCTACAGGCCCCCTCCCACATTAAAGAGGAAGAGGAGGAACTGTGGAAGCAGCTTCAAAGGTTGGTGGAGGATAATGATGAAGATGAAGCTCAGTCCTTACAGCTTCATCACAGTCAAAGTGAGGAGAACAGAGGGGCGGAGCTTGTAAGTCAACACATCACAGAAGGTGATGGAGAGCATTGTGAAGATATAAAGTCGGAACCAGACAGCATCTTTGCTCCACTGTCAGACATGGACCACATGATGTCACACTCTTCTGATCACAGTGACCACATTCAAGAACCTTTGGAGAGTAAAAATGACTCTAAAGGTGATACGAGACATCACACTAACAACAAAGACTCTGACTGCTCTGAATGTGGGAAATCATTTAGACTGAAGAGTGATTTTACAAGACACATGAGAATACATACTGGAGAGAAACCTTTTACTTGCTCTGTTTGTAAGAAAAGTTTCTCCACAAAGCAACACATGACCACACACATGAGAACACACACCGGAGAGAAACCTTTTACTTGCTCTGTTTGTAAGAAGAGTTTCTCCGTTAAGCCTGCCATGACCAGACACATGAGAACACACACTGGAGAGAAACTTTTTACTTGCTCTCTTTGTAAGAAGAATTTCTCCAGAAAGTCTAACATGACCGAACACATGAGAACACATACTGGAGAGAAACCTTTTACTTGCTCTGTTTGTAAGAAGCGTTTCTCCACAAAGCAGCATATGATCACACACATGCAAACACATACTGGAGAGAAACCTTTTACTTGCTCTGTTTGTAATAAGTGTTTTTCCAGAAACCCTGACATCTCCATACACATGAGAACACACACTGGAGAGAAACCTTTTACTTGCTCTGTTTGTCAGAAGAGTTTCTCCACAAAGTCTAACATGACCTCACACATGAGAACACATACTGGAGAGAAACCTTTTACTTGCTCTGTTTGTAAGAAGACTTTCTCCACAAAGCCTAAGATGTCCGCACACATGAGAACACATACTGGCGAGAAACCTTTTACTTGCCCTGTTTGTAAGAAGCATTTCTCCACAAAGCTTGTCATGACCAGACACATGAGAACACACACTGGAGAGAAACCATTTAGTTGCAATGTGTGTGATAAGATGTTCCGGCATAAGTGTCAGGACAGTAAACACAAGTGTGTAACAGTCATGGAAGCTGCAGGGATTTAAAAACACTTAGTGATTGTGCTAAATGTACTTTAAAAACACAGCATGTTTAATATGAATGTATATTTGATGTTGTATGTAGTGCCTCTCATCTTCTACTGTTAAATTTAAAGGTCTACTGAAAGCCACTACTAGCGACCACGCAGTCTGATAGTTTACATATCAATGATGAAATATTAACATTGCAACACATGCCAATACGGCCTTTTTAGTTTACTAAATTGCAATTTTAAAGGGGAACATTATCACCAGACCTATGTAAGCATCAATATATATCTTGATGATGCAGAAAAAAAGACCATATGTTTTTTTAACCCATTTCGGAACTCTAAAAGGGTGAATTTGGCGATTTAAACGCCTTTCAATTGTTCGCTGTCGGAGCAATGACCTTTCACCCGTGACGTTACAACGGGAAGCAATCCGCCATTTTCTCCACCACATTACACACACAAGTCAAATCAGCTCTGTTATTTTCCGTTTTTTCTACTGTTTTCCGTGCCTTGGAGACATCATGCCTCGTCGGTGTGTTGTTGGAGGGTGTAACAACACTAACAGGGACGGATTCAAGTTGACTTACGTGGAGTGTGCATCGATTAGCATGGCGTGCTAATCGATGTTAACATGCTATTTAGGCTAGCTGTATGTACATATTGCATCGTTATGCCTCATTTGTAACTATATTTGCATCCAGCCTTTCCCTCCACCCACATTTAATGCCAAACAAACACATACCAATTGACGGATTCAAGTACACCAGTGGTCAAAAGATGCGAAAGTCCTTTGTTTGTTCTGCACATTTTACCGACGACAGCTATGCTACGACAGATGGCACAGAGATGTGTGGATATCCTGCGACACTCAAAGTAGATGCATTTCCAACGATAAAGACAACGAAATCACAAAGGTGAGTTTTGTTGATGTTATTGACTTATGTGCTAATCAGACATATTTGGTCACGGCATGACTGGTAGCTAATCGATGTTAACATGCTATTTAGGCTAGCTGTATGTACATTTGTAGCTATATTTGCCTCCAGCCTTTCCCTCCACCCACATGTTATGCCAAACAAACTTTTACCAATCGATGGATTTAAGTTGCTCCAGTGGTCAAAAGATGCAATCGTTGGTTAGAAGGCGATCGCCGAATAGCTTCAAAAGCTATTCGCTCAATAGCTTCAGTTTCTTCTTCAATTTCGCTTTCGCTATCTGCCTCCATACTCCAACCATCCGTTTCAATACATGCGTAATCTGTTAAATCACCTAAATCGCTGAAATCCACGTCTGAATCCGAGCTAATGTTGCTATATCTTGCTGTTCTATCCACCATGTTTGGTTGTATTGGCGTCACCATGTGACGTCACAGGAAAATGGATGGTGGATTTACAGATAGCGAAAATCAGGCTTTTTAAACCCTTTTTTGGGATATTCCATGATTGGTAAAATTTTGAAAAAAACTTCGAAAAATAAAATAAGCCACTGCGAACTGATTTTTATTGGTTTCAACCCTTCTGAAATTGTGATAATGTTACCCTTTAAATTTCCCTTGAGTTTCTTGTTAAAGGGGAACATTATCACTATTTCAAAAGGGGTAAAAACAATAAAAATTAGTTCCCAGTGGCATGTTGTATTTTTTGAAGTTTTTTTCAAAATTTTGCCGGTCTCCGAATATCCCTAAAAAAAGCTTCAAAGTGCTTGATTTTTGCTATTTGCGATGCCACTGTCCATTTCCCTGTGACGTCATACAGTGCTGCCAATATAAACAAACAATGGCGAATAGCACAGCAAGATATAGCGACATTAGCTCGGATTTTGACTCGGATTTCAGCGGCTCAAGCGATTCAACAGATTACGCATGTATTGAAAGGGAGGGTTGGAGTATGAAAGTATTGAAGAAGAAACTGAAGCTATTGAGTGAATAGCTATTGACGCTATTCATAGCCATAGCATGGCCGAATAGCTGCGTCACATTCTGACGTCATCCCCTCCAGAGCGATAAACAGAAAGGCGTTTAATTCGCCAAAATTCACCCATTTAGAGTTCGGAAATCGGTTAAAAAAATATATGGTATTTTTTCTGCACCATCAAGGTATATATTGACGCTTACATAGGTCTGGTGATAATGTTCCCCTTTAAAAACGTTGCGGAATGATGACTCATACGCGTGACATCACCTGTTGGAGGGGACATGTTAGCGTAGCACCAAACACGGCTAAAAGTCGTCTCTTTTCATCGTGCAATTACAAAGTATTTTGGACACCTGTGTTGCTGAATCTTTTGCAATTTGTTCATTTAATAATGGAGATTATAAAGAAGAATGCTGTTGGTGGAAAGCGGTGGATTGCAGCTGTCTTTAGCACCGAGACACAGCCGGTGTTTCTTTGTTTGTTTTTAACACAGAGCGGTCAAGCGAACATGTTTTCTCTACGTCAACCAGCATGTTTTTGGATGGGAAAATTGTGATATATATCTTACCGGAGAAATCATTGGATTATTCGTCGTTCTGCAGCAGCTGTGAGCTTGGCTCCTCGGCTTCTCTCTGAGACACAGTGTGTTCACCGCAGCCATCCGACCTCGAGGTATGCCTTTACAATCTTTAAAACCTCACTAAAACACTATTAAAACAATAAGCAGATAAGGGATTTTCCAGAATTATCCTACTAAATGTGTCTAATTACATCTGAAACGCTCACACTGCCGTCGCCCGGAGCCGTCACATTTTTTTTTTTTTTGCCATTTTTTCTTCTAGTCCTTTACTTTCAATATCCTAATTCACAAATCTTTCATCCTTGCTCAAATTAATGGGGAAATTGTCGCTTTCTCGGTCCAAATTGCTCTTACTGCTGGTGGCTCCCATTAAAAACAATGTGAATATGTGTGGAGTCCTACAACTCGTGACGTCACGCGCACATACTTCCGGTACAGGCAAGGCTTTTTTATTAGCGACCAAAAGTTGTGAACTTTATGGTGGATGTTCTCTACTAAATCCTTTCAGCAAAAATATGGCAAGATCGCGAAATGATGAAGTATGACACATAGAATGGACCTGCTATCCCCGTTTAAATAAGAAAATCTCATTGAAAATCTCTACTGAAATGAGATGTTCTTATTTAAACGGGGATAGCAGGTCCATTCTATGTGTCATACTTCATCATTTAATTTTGCGATATTGCCATATTTTTGCTGAAAGGATTTAGTAGAGAACATCGACGATAAAGTTCGCAACTTTTGGTCGCTAATAGAAAAGCCTTGCCTTTACCGGAAGTATGTGCGCGTGATGTCACGAGTTGCAGGGTTCCACACATATTCACATTGTTTTTAATGGGAGCCACCAGCAGTAAGAGCAATTCGGACCGAGAAAGCGACAATTTCCCCATTAATTTGAGCGGGGATGAAAGATTTGTGAATTAGGATATTGAAAGTGAAGGAATAGAAAGGGGAAAAAAAAAAGCGACAGCTCCGGGCGACGGCAGTGTGAGCGTTTCAGATGCAATTAGACACATTTACTAGGATAATTCTGAAAGATCCCTTATCTGCTTATTGTTTTAATAGTGTTTTAGTGAGGTTTTAAAGATTGTAAAGGCATACCTCGAGTCTAAGAGAGAAGCCGAGGAGCCAAACTCACAGCTGCTGCAGAAGGACAAATAATCCACTGATGTCTTCGGTAAGATATATATCACCATTTTCCCATCCAAAAACTTGCTGGTTGACGTAGAGAAAACATGTTCGCTTGACCGCTCTGCTTTCACAACAAACAAAGAAACACCGGCTGTGTCTCGGTGCTAAAGACAGCTGCAATCCACCGCTTTCCACCAACAGCATTCTTCTTTATAGTCTCCATTATTAATTGAACAAATTGCAAAAGATTCAGCAACACAGATGTCCAAAATTCTCAGTAATTATGCGATTAAAGCAGACAACTTTTAGCTGTGTGTGTGTGCAGCGCTAATATTTCCTGACAGTCCTCAACGTAACGCGTATACGTCATCATTCCGCAACATTTTCAACAAGAAACTCCCGGGAAATGTAAAATTGCAATTTAGTAAACTAAAGTGGCCGTATTGGCATGTGTTGCAATGTTAATATTTCATCATTGATATATAAACTATCAGACTGCGTGGTGGCTAGTAGTGGCTTTCAGTAGGCCTTTAGGTCGGGGTCTGATCATGACTAGTCATAAATATCGACACCAACATCGCCCCCTTGTGGTGGAAAATTATAACAGTCATAACTTCCTTCCACATGCTCCAATCTTCCTGATTTGTTTTATGGTGGGTGAAGATCATTGTCATTCTACATCCTGTGCGCAAATTCAAAATGACATTTTTCATACTCGGCACATTTTCTAACATAATCTTGTTAATATGCTCAATAAGGTTCTATTCAAATGTAATACAAGTAATACGTAAGACTTTATTTGCACACTTAAGGAGATAAGTTTCCAGGTGAAAAAGATGCTACCTCGCTAAAAAGATTAATTGTTAATCAATTTATTTTCCATGAATTAATTTACATCCAGAACACACATTGTTAAACTTCTTATTATATTATAATCATTATTATAATTGAATGTAAGTTTGTGTAAAATATTTTCACACAACAAAGTGTGAATACATGTTATAAAGTGTGGGGTTGAGTTATAATTGATATAATACAATTAGGTATGGCAAATGCATTTTGTTTACTTGCCAACTATTCAAATTATATTTAATATACATATTTATATAATGTCATGTAATATGACTTCAACATTATTTATGTTAATATAAGACTTTATTTGCTAGCCAGTTTTGGTTCTGAGTATTTATTTTATTTTGTTATTGAACAATTAAACACACATAAACAATGTTTAGACACATTAAGGTACTTTCAATACAATATGAGTCAATGCTTTTTCAATATTTTACTCAGCAATATAAAAAAAACATCACATTAAATCCAATCCTCTTACAAACAAAACCCGTTAAAGAAAGTAAAAGTAAATATGAGAGACCATTTGAATAAGATTAAAATAAAATATGTATAAATAAATGATACACTTAAATTATTTCAGTAAATATAATAAGGGCTTTTTCTATTTTGTACAATCTTCCAAGATTAAATTAATAAATTCAAATCATTAACACAATGTTAGAATTTGGATTTCACTTTAAGAAAGACACTTTTGTGTATGAGAGCAAATGTTTCACACTTTTTAAAAATGGATATAAATTCACGACACGATCGATCCACGCATGCGTGAAGAGTACGTCACTTCCTGCATTTACAATTTGTTTTATGTCAGAGTTCATGCCAGAGGTGGGACCAAGTCATTGTTTTGCAAGTCACAAGTAAGTCTCAAGTCTTTGCCCTCAACTCTCGAGTCAAGACAGGCAAGTCCCGAGTCAAGTCCAAAGTCAAGACTGGAAAGTCTCAAGTCAAGTCCCAAGTCCTGCATTTTGAGTTTCGAGTCCTTTCAGGTCATTTTAATCACAGACTAATACATTTACACAGATTATGTATGTTTTTAAAATGCTGTATTTATTTATTAAAACCAAGTGCATTTGAAATTGCAGGAAAAAAAATAGTGCTGACCTTGCAATTCATAATAACACTATTAACCAGTCATTTTAAACATTTAACTCATTGCTTTACAGAATAAACACATTTGGAAAAGCAAGTTGAACTGTACTTATTTGTAAACAAAGTGTTAACATTGTATTTCCATGTCATATTGCATTGTAGCTAGTTAGTTCCACAGCAGTTTCTATCCTGTTCTTACCTTATGTCATTGATCTCATCTCATTCTGTTTGTGTGTTTATGTCTGCGTACACATGAAAAACATAACAAATACATGAAAATAACAATGAACAATGTACTGTTTAGATTTCAGGGCCCTATGCAAAAGCAATCTGTACATATATTCTTAATCTAGGGTACATTTTAACTGACCTTTATTTGACTATGTTTGTCTTTTTGTAGGTGGCTAAAATATGCGGTGCTGCTGACCACCGTATAACCTTACGTTACAGTTTGTGATACACTGACTAACGTAACACTATGTGTAGGTACCTCATGCAACCCTGCTTGAAAAAAATCACTTTACAAAAAGTATGAATATGGTAGCAAACTGCAGTGGATGCAACAGATTGTCGTGTTTGCAATGACGTTATAACCAGAGACATCTTATAAGTAGACGCCGCATTGGCTGCTGTGACGCGAGCAATTTGGCCGCCATCTTGAAGTGGTGATGAGGAGCTGGCGAGCAGCTTAAACTGACAGTTGACAGGTAGAAAACAAAGATGCCGGGCGGTGTTCAGCGTTTTCCTGTTAATATTAGCGGACTGTTGAAAATAGGAATTGGGGGATTACTTTTCACAAGTAAGATTTAACATTAACGTACTATTGCCTTCTGCCTGATTGTAGCTGAGATAGGCACCAGTGCCCCCCGCAACCCAAAGGGAATAAGGAGTAGAAAATGGATGGATGGTTGTATTTTGTGAAAAGAATATTACAACAGAGTTGTGAAGGAGCAAAGATCTTCAATATTTGTATGGAAAAATCACAAAGAAATCTTCTGGGGGAGGATGACGCCCCTACAGGTATTTGCTTTACAAACTTTCAGCCCCACCTAAAACAAAATTCACCAGTTGCCAATGATTATGATGCATTCTCATTTTAGGCAAAATATAAGACAATACTTTCTTAACAGTATGTATGTAACCAGGAATAAGTTTTCAAGTAACAATATTCAAATACTAACATTGTTGGGTACAACAGAATTTAGTTTTATTCTGAATCCAGTCAAACAGATTGGTGGTTTTAGCTGATCTAAAAACTTACAGGTTAAAGTTAAAGTAGCAATGATTGTCACACACACACTAGGTATGGTGAAATCTGTCTTCCGCATTTGACCCATCCCCTTGTTCACCCCCTGGGAGGTTAGGGGTGCAGTGGGCGCCCGGGAAACATTTTGGGCGATTTAACCCCCAATTCCAACCCTTGATGCTGAGTGCCAAGCAGGGAGGTAATGAGTCCCATTTTTATAGTCTTTGGTATGACTCGGCGTGTTAATATATGTTTATGTTGAAGTATTTGGCAGACGCATTTATCCAAAGTGACATACATAAAAAATACATATAAAACAATCACTGAAAACATGATCATTTAAGGGAAGAATATAATAGAATATCAATACAAAATGCCAAGACAGAATAAACTCCCTGCTGCTGCAGCAACAGAGATAGTCTATAGGTCCGTAAGATACATACTGTAGATATCTAATGTATTCATACATTTTTTTATGTAGAACATATGCATGTATATACATATATACATGCATATGTTTTTTTCCCCTTCTCTGGGATTATATTCCCAGTATTGATCTTGGACGTCTGGTCACTTATAGCATATACAAATATTCTGTTACTGTTAAGCAAACAATGAATAATAAAACACACCAAAACATGTGTCCTTTTATCATAGTTACACGTATGACGAAAATCAGTGTTTTTTAGTGAGGTAAGATTAATTAAATGCGCCGACTGTTCATTGCTCCTGCCAAATTAATTGCACTGAGTGGAGCGGATCACCACTCCAAGATGGAGGCCGACTGTTCATTGCTCCTGACAAATTAATTGCACTGAGTGAAGCGGATCACCACTCCAAGATGGAGGCCGACTGTTCATTGCTCCTGCCAAATTAATTGCACTGAGTGGAGCGGATCACCACTCCAAGATGGAGGCCGACTGTTCATTGCTCCTGACAAATTAATTGCACTGAGTGGAGCGGATCACCACTCCAAGATGGAGGCCGACTGTTCATTGCTCCTGCCAAATTAATTGCACTGAGTGAAGCGGATCACCACTCCAAGATGGCGGCCGCGCGTCTCGTCTCCTCAGCGCCAGTAGCAGAAGTGCTCTATACCGCGTCTACTTATAAGATGACTATGGTTATAACGTTAGCAGTGAGTTTACAGCCTCACTCATTCAACTACACAGCAAATAAAAGTCACATTACTCAGCCAATAAACTTTAGCTTACAATCAAAACTTACCCTTCTTTGTGCATCTTCAAATGTCGAACGAAATTGGAAGTTGTTGCGTCTACATATTCGAACTGCATGTTTTGCATACGGCAATTCGTTTTTTGTTGACCAAGTCGTAGTTTTTTATACCCGGACGAAACCAACGTTGGCATATTTTTTTTCTCAATGGCGCGTTGTTTAAGAATTATTCTTCCTTGGTTTTCCTGCAATTTGATTGGATGAGTGCTGTGGGAGCAAAACAACAGTACTAATTTGATTGGCTGTTGTACTGAGAGCATACAAGCTGACCTGCAATGTGATTGGCTGTTGTACTGAGAGCATACAAGCTGACCTGCAATGTGATTGGATGAGTGCTGTGGGAGCAAAACAACAGTACTAATGTGATTGGCTGTTGTACTGAGAGCATACAAGCTGACGGGAACAACACGCAGACACACACAAATACTAAATGAAAGATACGGAGCGCTCCTGAATAACTTTTTAATCTTTGGGTTTCGGGGAAAGTAGCAAGTCATGTCAAGTCAAAAGGCTCAAGTCCAAGTCAAGTCACAAGTCATTGATGTTAAAGTCTAAGTCGAATTGCAAGTCTTTTTAAATGTGGTCAAGTCGAGTCTAAAGTCATCAAATTTATGACTCGAGTCCGACTCGAGTCCAATTCATGTGACTCGAGTCCACACCTCTGGTTCGTGTGACATCACGTTCTGTGATATTTGAATGTTTTATCAATGTTTTGTATGAACATAGATTATCTAGGAGTAAAAGGGAACCACAATAAAAATACGTGGAATCAGGCAGTAATATCGCTACAATTTCTAGCACTTTCACTCTTGTCATTGCAATAAATGTCGCACGGGGGCGCCACTGAACCCCAACATTAAAGCTTTGTTTGATACACTTTGAATTTATTTTTGAAAAACAAGACACTCGTTTATATCACATTGTTATTCAAATAAATATTACAGGTTATAAAAGCATGGTAACAGTGACAGCAGGCAATATCTTATATAGAGCTACCTCTTCGTTAACTCGGCTGTGACGTCATTCCCAGCTTCCGGTGTAAACGGAAGGCAGCAGAAGAGAGCAGTACTGCCTTGTAACGTCAAGTGTGCAGCACATGGACGGAGAAAGACAGTCTTATTATTTGTTATCCAGTTTGAAATATTTACGTCGTATAAAATACATCTTTGATTCTTTATGTAAGGATAAAGTGGTCTCGATGCTCTAGAAGCACTGTGCTGCTTCTCGTGCTATCTTTGCTTGTTAGTTAGCTTAGCTCGCTAGTTAGCTTAGCTTGTTAGCTGCTAACAGAAGACACAGAAGTTATCAACACATCGCTAAGTAGAGATCAAGTGTGAGAGTAAAGTGTTGTGATTGTGTGAAAATGTGCGAAAGAACTATAGCAAAGTACGAGGAGGAACTTTGTCTTACAAAAGAGGAGAAGGAGCGACAACATCAACTACTGGACGCTGTTTTCAAGAAACATCAAGTTGTGTTACACAGAACAGGTTTGTTTACTTCTTACTCTCACATCTTTACTAACTTTACATTTCATTATTAACACTTCTTCAGTAGGAAGATGCTTTGTCTTGTGGGGATGATGCAATGCTTTGATTTAGATCAGGGATCTCAAACACGCGGGCCAATTGCGGCCCGCGAGACGTTATTTTGCGGCCCGCACCCGTTCGGGCTCCAGTACTCTGGAATGCCCTCCCGGTAACAGTTCGAGATGCTACCTCAGTAGAAGCATTTAAGTCTCACCTTAAAACTCATCTGTATACTCTAGCCTTTAAATAGACCTCCTTTTTAGACCAGTTGATCTGCCGCTTCTTTTCTTTCTCCTATGTCCCCCCCTCCCTTGTGGAGGGGGTCCGGTCTGATAACCATGGATGAAGTGCTGGCTGTCCAGAGTCGAGACCCAGGATGGACCGCTCGTCGGGACCCAGGATGGACCGCTCGCCTGTATCGGTTGGGGATATCTCTACGCTGCTGATCCGCTTGAGATGGTTTCCTGTGGACGGGACTCTCGCTGCTGTCTTGGATCCGCTTGAACTGAACTCTTGCGGCTGTGTTGGAGCCACTATGGATTGAACTTTCACAGTATCATGTTAGACCCGCTCGACATCCATTGCTTTTGGTCCCCTAGAGAGGGGGGGGGTGCCCACATCTGAGGTCCTCTCCAAGGTTTCTCATAGTCAGCATTGTCACTGGCGTCCCACTGGATGTGAATTCTCCCTGCCCACTGGGTGTGAGTTTTCCTTGCCCTTTTGTGGGTTCTTCCGAGGATGTTGTAGTCGTAATGATTTGTGCAGTCCTTTGAGACATTTGTGATTTGGGGCTATATAAATAAACATTGATTGATTGATCGATTGATTAATATGAAAAATTAATGTTGGTGCGGCCCGCGTGTTTTATATGAACGGCGCCTAACAGCGGTGTACTTGCATACTCTTGATTCTTCCGGGAGACTCCCAATTTTTCAGTGCCCCTCCTGGGGTAATCATTCTCCCGAATTTCATCCAAAATAACAATATTAAGGGGGCACCGTGGAGGAACTGCTTTTAGCATCCTCTACAACCTGTACAAACAGCGTGCCAGCCCAGCCACATGCCGTATTTGGCTTCTGTAGATGCAGTAAACAACTGCAAGACATAGTTGATCAACAGCCATACAGGTCACACTGAGGGTGGCCGTATAAACAACTTTAACACTGTTACTAATGTGCGCCATGGTGGAAAAGCGGACGAGACGGCAGGTTGTAGAGGACGCTAAAGACTGTGACATCGCGACACGCCCTTAAAATTGTTGTCCGGGTTAAAACCGGGAGAATGCTTGCCCCGGGGGATTGTCGGGAGGGGCACTGATATTCGGGTGTTTCCCGGAGAGATCGCCACAGTTGGCAAGTATGTTACGAGGGCGGGAAAGCCATTCAAAGAAGGTGAATTCATTAAAAAGTGCATGTTGGATTTTTTAAGACATATTTTCTTGCAGCCCAGCCTCACCCGGTTTCTGCATCCAGTGGCCCCCAGGTAAATTGAGTTTGAGACCCCTGACTTAGATTCTTCACGAAAAGGGGACAGTTTGAGGTTGATGTTCCTCTCAGTTTGTAACAATGTGTGATTGATTGATTGAAGGAGTTATGAGAAGTTTGCAGAGGAAAGGGTACACTTTCATCACGGTACACATTCACTGCTACAAGAAAGCCTGAGATGCTTTCAGTTGAAATATATATTTGAACTCACATAGTACTATGTAGAAAGTAGCATTTAAAATACAAATATACTGCAAGAAAATACATGCAAATATAATTTCAAGTAGATAAAAGGCTATGTTTATTCCCAGTTACGAGTAGCCGCAAGCAGTAATATGTTTTCTTTTTGATAGGGACTTCCACATGTTGGTGGTATGGCAGGCAAACACATTAGAACATTTTTGGAGTGAGATCTAGGTTGAATGTGATTTGTACAACTACCTTTGGTGTTATAATGGTGAATATATTTTGAAGTATCTAGACAGGTACATGGGTATTTTAGTGGTATGGTGTATCTTGTACATCAGACCAACTGCAAGAAGATGTACTCTGTCGGCCACCAAGAGCCTCCCCATGTTAAGGAAATGGTTGGCTGAAAGGTGAGCCCGAGATGGACGGTTAAGCAGAAGCCCAATCATTTGGTTTTGGGCTGTCTGGAGTTTGTTTTTCAGGGCTTTTAAGGCATCACGGTAACAAACATGAACTCCGTAGTCAAAGTGGGGTTAAAGGCCTACTGAAATTAGATTTTCTTATTCAAACGGGGATAGCAGTTCCATTCTGTGTCATACTTGATCATTTTGCGATATTGACATATTTTTGCTGAAATAATTTAGTAGAGAACATCCACGATAAAGTTCGCAACTTTTGGTGCTGACAAAAAAGCCTTGCCTTTACCGGATGTCGCAGACAATGTCGTCACAAGTGTGGGGGCTCCTCACAACCTCACACTCTTTTTACTGGGAGCCTCCAGCAGCAAGAGCTATTCGGACTGAGAAAATGACAATTTCCCCATTAATATGAGCGAGGATGAAAGATTCGTGTTTGAGGATATTGATAGCGACGGACTAGAAAAAAAAATAAAAAATCAAGTTAAAAAAAAAAGGTTATTGCATTGGGACTGATTCAGATGTTTTTAGACACATTTACTAGGATAATTCTGGGAAATCCCTTATCTTTCTATTGTGTTGCTTGTGTTTTAGTGAGTTGAGTTTGAGTTTATTTGGAACATGCAAGCATACAACATGATACATCACACATACAACATGATACATCACACATACAACATGATACATCACACATACATGTATACAACATGATACATCACACATACAACATGATACATCACACATACAACATGATACATCACACATACAACATGATACATCACACATACAACATGATACATCACACATACAACATGATACATCACACATACAACATGATACATCACACATACAACATGATACATCACACATGCATGTATACAACATGATACATCACACATACAACATGATAAATGATAAATGATAAATGGGTTGTACTTGTATAGCGCTTTTCTACCTTCAAGGTACTCAAAGCGCTTTGACACTACTTCCACATTTACCCATTCACACATACATTCACACACTGATGGAGGGAGCTGCCATGCAAGGCGCCAACCAGAACCCATCAGGAGCAAGGGTGAAGTGTCTTGCTCAGGACACAACGGACGTGACCAAGTTGGTACTAGGTGGGATTTGAACCAGGGACCCTCGGGTTGCGCACGGCCACTCTCCCACTGCGCCACGTCGTCCCTTACATACATCACACATGCATGCATACAACATGATACATCACACATGCATGCATACAACATGATACATCACACATACAACATGATACATCACACATGCATGTATACAACATGATACATCACACATACAACATGATACATCACACATACAACATGATACATCACACATGCATGTATACAACATGATATATCACACATGCAACATGATACATCACACATAAAACATGATACATCACACATACAACATGATACATCACACATGCATGTATACAACATGATACATCACACATGCAACATGATACATCACACATGCATGTATACAACATGATACATCACACATACAACATGATACATCACACATGCATGTATACAACATGATATATCACACATGCAACATGATACATCACACATGCATGTATACAACATGATATATCACACATACAACATGATACATCACACATACAACATGATACATCACACATGCATGTATACAACATGATACATCACACATGCAACATGATACATCACACATACAACATGATACATCACACATACAACATGATACATCACAATTTCCAGTTTCTATTTTCAACATGTTGGAAAAGGAGTAGGAAGAAGCAGAGCTTATTTATTCCTACCCCTTTTCTTTACATAACAGTTGCTAAAACTTTTGTTCACTTCCTGTTCTCAATGTATTCACAATGTATACTCCATAAGTAATAAGTAATCACAATAAAATTAAATAAATAAATAATTGGTGAAGTAAGTTTTATTCCATACGATGAGATAAGTACGATTATTTTGAGAATGAATGGGTGAATAAAATCAGAATGTTTATTATCATGGTTCTTTTTCTTTCTACTTTGTAAACACTTCCAGTTTGAAGAGTTTCTTGAAGTGGATGATATTAGTACATTGTTTGATTGCTTTGCTTAATCCATTCCATCATTTAATTCCACATCCTGATATACTGAAGGTCTTAAGTGTTGTACGTGCATACAAATGTTTGAAATTACATTTTGCTCTAAGATTATATTTCTCTTTTGTTGAGAAGAATCGTTGTATATTCTTGGGAAGCAGGTTATAGTTTGCTTTGTGTATAATTGTTTCTGTTTGCAATTTCACTATGTGGTGGAATTTCAGTATCTTTAATTCAATAAATAAAGGGTTTGTATGTTGTCTATATCCAACATGATGTATTATTCTAACTGATATTTTTTGTAACACTGTTAGTGAATGAAGTGTACTTTTGTAATTATGTCCCCATATTTCTACACAGTAACTCAGATATGGTAACACTAGTGAGCAGTAGAGAATATAAACTGATTTTCGGTCCAGAACATATTTTGGCTTTATACATTATTGACGTATTTCTTGTTACTTTTATGTTGTATATTTTTTACATGAGATATCCAGTTCAATTTATCATCAATCATTATACCTAGAAATTTGGTTTCATTTACTCTTTCAATTTCTGTTCCGTCTATTTGTATTTGTGTTTGACACTTCTTTTCTACTGTTACCAAATGGCATTATTTTAGTTTTACTGAGATTCAATGATAGTCTGTTTTTGTCAAACCATTTTTTTAATTTGTTCATTTCTTCTGTTATTATTTGTATTATCTTCTGTGTGTTCTCTCCTCAACAAAACGCTGTTGTTTCATCCGCAAATAATACTAACTTTAAATCTCTTGTAACTTTACAAACGTCATTTATATAGAGATTGAATAATTTAGGTTCCAGTATTGATCCCTGAGGTACACCACAGGATATATTTAGTGTTGTAGAAGTGTGTTCGCCTAGTTTCACGTATTGTTTCCTGTTCGTTAGATAACTTCTTATCCAATTTAAGACTAACCCTCTGATGCCATATCGTTCCAGTTTTTTGATTAAAATATTGTGATTAATTGTGTCAAATGCTTTAGTTAGATCCATAAACACTGCTGCTGCACATTTTTTACTATCTATTGCATTGGTCATTTCTTTTGTGATTTCAATTAAAGCCTTTGAAGTTGAAACATTAGCTCTGTATCCATATTGGTTCTCTTCGAGTATTCTATTTTTATTTATGAAACTCTCTAATCTTTTATTGAACAGTTTTTCAATGATTTTAGAAATTTGTGGAAGTAAAGAAACAGGTCTATAATTTGTAAATAGATGTTTATCTCCAGTCTTATAAATTGGTGCAACTTTAGCTATTTTCATTTTGTTTGGAGATGTACCTGTTTGAAATGATAGGTTACTAATATACATTAATGGTCCTGAGATCTCATCAATAACCTTTTTTATCGTATCCATATCAATTCCGTTACAATCAGTTGAAGACTTTGATTTACATTTTTTCACGATTTTAACTATTTCCTCCTGTGTCACATTTCTGAGGAACATGGAGTTGGGATTTTGCTCTATGGTATCATTATAGTCCTCAATTGAAACTGGGTCTGGAATCCTTTCTTCCAATTTTGGTCCAATATTTACAAAGTAGTTATTAAAGCTTTCGACTACTTCCTTTATGTTGTCATTATGTTTATTTCCATCTAAGACATGGGTGTTAAACTCTGGCCCGCGGGCCAAACATTGGCCCACCGTTTAATTTCATTTGGCCCTTGAGGTAATATCAAATTAACATTAGAGCTGGCCCGCCGGTAACACCACATTCACCGCTAATACTCATACTTGCCAACCCTCCCGATTTTCCCGGGAGACTCCCGAAGTTTAGTGCCCTTCTCGAAAATCTCTCTGGGCAACCATTTTCCTGATTTGCACCCGGACAACAATATTGGTAGCGTGCTTTAAAGGCGATGCCTTTAGCGTCCTCTACAACATGCCGTCATGTCCTCTTTTCCTCCATATAAACAGCGTGCTGGCCAAGTCACATAATATATGTGGCTTTCACACACACATACTTGGCCAACAGCCATACAGGTCACACTGAGGGTGGCCGTATAAACAACTTTAACACTGTTACAAATATGCGCCACACTGTGAACCCACACCAAACAAGAATGACGAAACATATTTCGGGAGAACATCCGCACCGTAACACAACATAAACACAACAGAACAAATACCAAGAACCCTTTGCAGCACTAACTCTACAATATACCACCAAATCCCCGCCCACCTCATTTTAATTTTATTTTCAAATTTATTAGCCTGTGGAAAAAGTTAATGTTGGTATTTACCTCAGAAGGCTGCAAATAGAAAAGAGGCATTAATTTTTTAAGTTAAATTCTATTTAATATACCACTGAAGTTTTTTCCTTTGTTTTTTAAAAGTTGATTTTGCACTATTACGTTATATAAGCTCTGCCTGTTCCATGGGAGGAAGCCTGAGTACCCGGAGGGAACCCACGCAGTCACAGGGAGAACATGCAAACTCCACACAGAAAGAACCCAGGATTACTCAGGACCTTCGTATTGTGAGGCAGATGCACTAACCCCTGTTCCACCATGCTGCCATATTTAAGCCTTGCTTGTTTAATATTCATTACAAAACTTGTTTGGGTCCCTATTAAAAGGCAATGTGTTCAACCTTGGCCCGCGGATTTGTTCAGTTTTAAATTTTGGCCCACTCTGTATTTGAGTTTGACACTCCTGATCTAAGAAGTATTGGGGGTAATCCCTCTTAGTGCCATTTTTAATAATGCTATTGAGAATGCCCCATGTTGCTCTCATATTATTTTTGTTCCTGTCCAATAATTCACTGTAATATTCTTTTCTACATGATCGTAGTATGTTTGTTATCTTGTTTTTATACTTTTTGTACTTAACTTCTGCCTCTGTAGTTCTTTGTACTATAAATTTTCTATATAGCGTATTCTTCTTCTTACAAGCATTGTTTAATCCTTTTGTCATCCATGGTTGATTATTCTTTCTCTGTTTACTACTGAGTTATCTCCATGGACAATGTTTGTCATAAAGTATTATAAACTTGTTTAAGAAATGTTCGTATGCTTCATCAACCTCTTTTTCATTATACACATTGTCCCAATCCTGCTTTTGTTGCTCCATTTTGAAAGCAATCATCCTCTTCTCTGTGCACAGTCTTTGAAATGTCCTTTTGTCTTCCGTGTTCTTTTTGCAGTTTCCATCATATATTGTAAAAACTGGCAGATGATCCCTAAAGTCGGTTATAAGTAGACCACTTGTGGTGTTATTATCAAAATCATTGGTAAAAATATGATCAATAAGTGTGGCACAGTGTCCTGTGATGCTGCTTGGCTTTGTGATTTTAGGATATAAACTGATGCTGTACATTGTATCAATGAAGTCATCAATAGACCTTTGCTTGTTAGGGTTCAATAAGTCAATGTTAAAGTCACCGCATAAGAAAATTATTTTTTGACCATTGTCCATGTAAGTTGCCTTGATCCATTCTTCAAATGTTTCTATACTTGACTTAGGTGATCTATATATACAACTGATTACTATGTTTTTGCTATTTTCCTGACATATTTCAATGGTTATACATTCTAATATATTATCTATAGCTAATGACATGTTTTTTACCACTTTGAGGTTCGGGTTCTTCATCACATACACAACTACTCCTCCTCCATTTTTGTTGCTTCTGTTGATGTAGTTTAGTTCATATCCTTCCAGATCAAAATCTATTCCTTTTTTTTATCATCAATCCATGTTTCTGTGACGGCGATCACTTTGAAGGGTTTTTTGATGTATTTCAAAAAGTTCTCAATGTTGTTGTAGTTTGCATACAAGCTTCTGCTATTAAAATGAACAATTGACAATTTGTTGTCACTTTTAATGATGCTATTGTATTGCTCATCTTTGTAATAAAAACAATTATTACTAATGTGGGGGAAAAAAATTGTATCTGGATCTATATCGTTTTCCAAATCCTGGTTTTTGTGCTCTTTGTTGCAGAAGTTTTGTAGTTCCATATTTCCTTGCTCAACAATCTTTGATGTCGTTTCAATAATGTCTATAAGTGTATATGGATGCAGTCCTGAATCTAGGTCTTCTTTTTTAGTCGTCCCTTGCAGCGTAGTAGTGTTGATGTTGAATTTAGGTGCTTGTTTTCTGTCAGAGTCCATTATCATCGTTGTTGTGGAAGCTGTGTAAACTTCAAATTTGTCCAGGTCTTTGATGTCATTGACAACAATTACTCTTGCTTCTGGACCTCCATTCAGCTTGATGTAGATTTTACAGTTGGCGCTCCAAGTTCCCTGGATTTTTCCCTGCTTTCTCAAGTTGCGTGCTTTCTTGGCGATTCCAGCATTATGTTTAGTGAGATGCTCATTCATGTACACATTTGTTCCCTTCAGCTTCTTTCCCTGTCTCAGCAATGCCATTTTAGATGTTCTGTTTACGAGTTTCACGAGCACGACTGGAGTGGCGTTGTTGTCTCTTCTGTTCAGTGGGATGCATGTTTCGATGGTAATAATATCGATTTCAATTTCCTTTGATTGCAGAAAGTTGACCACTTGCTGTTCTGCCGAGACAAGGTCCATTTCATCTGGTTCACCTTCATTATTCACAGCCTTCGCATAGGATCTTGGTTTAATTCGGTGCCCTGTCACCATGATATCATTCATTCGTTTATCCTGCTCCATTTCATCTATGATATTCCACAGCATGGAGTTGTCTTCTTGAAGGGTCTTCATTTGTTGGCGCATATCTTCTTGAAAGGTCTTCAATTGTTGGCACATATCAGAGACTTCATTTTTTCTGGTGATGATTTGAGTTTGCAGACTTTTCACATCTTATTTGTGTTCTTCCATTGCTTTTTTCAGATCTTTTTTTATTTCTTTCATTTCTTCTTTAATTTCTTTCCAATCTTCTTTTAATTCATGGAGTATTTTTAGTAGTACTCCTTCTTGATTCCCATCATGTCCTGTTTCCAGTCTCAAATCTTGGTCCCAGTTGTGTCCTGTGTCGGCTGACACGAAGGTTTTGGGTTTCAGTCTTCTCTTTAACTTTTGGCATCGTGGCAGATCGATGACATCAGTGACTCTTGTGTCTTAAACGGCAGTTACTTTAGCAACTTGCAGCACGTTTAACTTGTTTGTTCCAACAATGCGTGCATTGCGTTGTTCACAGATCGATTTCAGGTGTTAGTCTGTCAACTTATAACACTCTGCGACGTTGGAAGCACTTTAAAACAGCTGTAAACTCGCCGTAGCTTTTGGTTGCTAGGCAACCGCTTTGAGCTGCGGTAAGGCGTCGATGACTTGAGGCAAACGGCTCTTCCAACTTGCCTCATTTCAGCGTATCAGTGCCTCACAACTGACCAAAATGAGGTCAAGGATGCCAGGTGACTCTCCTGTGGCTGTGATCGCAAATCAGTTGTCAAAATCTTCAGAATAAATAAAAAGTCCGGTAGCAAAAGCGGAGCCTTTTTCTTTTGTGTCCTTTCTCGTGAACAGGAAGTGACGTATTAGTGAGTTTAATATTACCTGATAGTTGGAGGGGTGTGTCCACGGGTGTCTTGAGGCCAGTCTCTGAGGGAAGTCGACGGCAGCTGTATGGATGGCGCAAGTTCAGCTGATCTCCGGTAAGAGGTGACTTTTTAACCACAATTTTCTCACCGAAACCTGCTGGTTGACATTTGGTCGGGATCCATGTTCGCTTGACCGCTCTGATCCATAGTAAAGTTTCACCTCCAGGAATATTAAACAAGGAATCACCGTGTGTTTGTGTGGCTAAAGGTTAAAGCTTCCCAACTCCATCTTTCTACTTTGACTTCTCCATTATTAATTGAACAAATTGCAAAAGATTCAGCAACACAGATGTCCAAAATACTGTGTAATTATGCCGTTAAAGCAGACGACTTTTAGCTGTGTGTGGTGCACCGCTAATATTTCCTTGACGTTTTCACCAATAAACTCCGCAGGAAATTTAAAATTGCAATTTAGTAAACTAAACCGTCCGTATTGGCATGTGTTGCAATGTTAATATTTCATCATTGATATATAAACTATCAGACTGTGTGGTGGGTAGTAGTGGCTTTCAGTAGGCCTTTAAATGAGTGCTTGTGTCAGAGTCTTAAGTGTATTTCTACCCACCAGCGGGGTGATCCTACTATATAAGAAGTAAGGGTGTACGGTATGCCGGTATTGGTAAAGTACCGTGATACTATCCATCCATCCATTTTCTACTGCTTGTCACGTTTGGGGTCGCGGGGGGTGTTGGACCCCATCTCAACTGCATTAATCATATTCGGTACTAAACCGCCTCTAAAAAGTACTACTTCTATGTTTACATCAAAATGTTTTGCCATCACATCTTCTTTCGTTTTTTTATTTGTAATTATTTATATTATGTTTATAAACTCAGGAAAAATGTCACTGGACCCATGAGGACTTTGAATATGACCAATATATGATCCTGTAACTACTTGGTATCAGATTGATACCCACATTTATGGTATCACCCAAAACTAATGTAAAGTATCCATACAACAGAAAAATAAGTGATTATTACATTTTTTAACAGAAGTGTAGGTTGAACATGTTAAAACTGAAAATAAGCAGATATTTACAGTTAATGAACAAGTAAATTAATAATCCATTTTTTACCACTTGTCCTTAATAATTTTGACCTAATAATAGAATATAAATGACACAATATGTTACTGCATACGTCAACAGACTAAATTAGGAGCTTTTCTTTATATACTTACTACTAAAAGACAAGTTGTCCAGTATGTTCACAAACTTGCAATAGGAAACATGTTTGATGTACCCCCAAAAAAAATGTTATTTTAAAAAAGCCAATAAAGCACTTTTCTGTGATCCCCTTTTTTTAGAAAAGTATCAAAATACATTTTTGTAAAGGTCTCGGTACCAAAATATTGGTATCGGGACAACATTAGTAAGAATATAATTTGTCGGTTGATTCTTTCACTACCTGAGTAGTCATTTTTTCACTGGAGAGATTAGTCTCTACGATGCAGCCAAGAAAGTTAATCTAATTTTTGTTTGTTATAATATTGTCGCCCACTTTGACTGTGAAGTTATTTACTTTTCTGAGGTTAGGAATTGACCCAAAAACCTGTGTACTTGCAAGTACCGAGGCAAGTCTTATTTCGGCAGTTTGTCATTGAAAGCCTTGCTAGTCTAGGTCTTGAGGATTGTAGCTTCTCTTGTTTTGTGGCCGTTAGCCTCGGTTCTGTTCTTCATGGGTACAGAAAATGATGGAATGATCACTTAAGCCTCATACAGTAGTTCCACTTGTGGTGATTTGAGACTGGTCAGAAGTAACAAGGAGGTCTATGAAGGTTTAACAGGACTCACTCACCCTGGTAGTTTGCTAAATGAGCCAAGTGAGACAATGTTGGTGGCACAGTTTAGTGAAGGTTTTAAAAATGGGTGCATCCTTTCAGGACATATCTGTGTTCCAGTCCCCAAGAAGATGTAAACCTGTATCAACATTTTTACACTAAACTCATACACTCACCAAATATATTTTATACTGTAATCAAATCTAATTATTTCACGTCATGTTTCTGACTTACATGCATCAATAAGTGAAAGTAAACATTTATTTTCAATAACCAAAGTAGTCAACACTTGTTTTATTAAAAGCACATAAAGTTGACTGACTTTCCTTCAGCGTGTCGTAGATGGTCTCCAATTCCTAAAGTGGAATTGTTGATGGAGATACTCCATAAAACAGCACATAGTAAAACATGTTTTGGTAAAAGTTCCTTTTGGCCCAGCCAACAAAATGACCTCAAGAAAGTATGTTGCATGATAACAAAAACATACCATGAATGTTTTTTGTTTTTTTTTAGTGATTTTGGAATTATATATTTTTTTATTTCCATGATATTTAAGTTATGGTAATGACAATGTCATTATAATATTATGGTTAAGTTTAGAGATAAAGAGTAGGTTTAACAGACCGTGTACAGAATTAAATATGTACCCACTTTACATCAGTGAAGTTAAGAATGCTTCAATCAATGCTGCCTCACACTTATACAAACTTTTCAAATTGCCCCCCATCAAATTTCCAAGTCTGTTTTTGTACTCACTGTACCACTTTTGAATAATTTTTAGGAAAAAGGTAGGTATTTCCAGTGTTTTTATTGGTTGTTTTGCTACACACTTTTAACACAACACACAAAGGAACACAAATCATGTCATTGTGTTAACAGTGTCAGTTCAAAACTATTTCTATACTCTCTTTATCTTATTTACTTATTTACCCAACAGACGTCCAGCAGCCCCCTCACATTAAAGAGGAAGGGGAGGATCCACAGCCCCCCCCACATTAAAGAGGAAGTAGAGGATCCACAGCCCCCCCCACATTAAAGAGGAAGAGGAGGAAGTGTGGATGAGTCAGGAGGGAGAGTGTCCTGTAGGGCAGGAGGAGGCTGATGTCAGCAAGTTTCCACTGACTGTTGTCTCTGTGAAGACTGAAGAGCATGAAGACAAACCACCTGAGTCCTCACAGCTTCATCACAGTCCAAGTAAGCTCAACATTATACAAGATTATACAAGAATGACAAACACATTTCGGGAGGACATTCTCACAGTAACACAACATAAAACAGAACAGAACAAATACCCTCAATCCCATGCATCTGTGACTATTCGTGGCTACATTATACACCCCGCTAGCACCAAACCCTGCCCCCCCCAACCCCGCCCACCTCAAGCGACACACGGGGGGGCGGTGGGGGGGGGGGAGGTTTGGTGCTAGCGGGGTGTATAATATAGCCAGGAATAGTCACGGATGCCTGGGATTGTGGGTATCTGTTCCGTTCGGTTTATGTTGTGTTACTATCAGGATGTCCTCCCGAAATGTGTTTGTCATTCTTGTTTGGTGTGGGTTCACAGTGTGGCGCATATTAATAAGAGTGTTAAAGTTGTTTATATCACAACCTTCAGTGTAACCTGTGTGGCTGTTGACTATATGCCTTGCAATCTCGTATGTGTGATGACAGAAGCGGCGAAATATATATATATATATATATATATATATATATATATATATATATATATATATATATATATATATATATATATATATATATATATATACACACACACACACACAGGACTGTCTCAGAAAATTATAATATTGTGATAAAGTCCTTTATTTTCTGTAATGAAACTAAAAACATGGAAATGTCAGACATTCTGGATGCATTACACATCAACTGAAATATTGCAAGCCTTTTATTATTTTAATATTGCTGATTATGGCATACAGCTTAAGAAAACTCAAAAATCCTATCTCAAAAAATGTGAACATTTCCTAGGACCAAGTAAAAAAAAAGATTTATAACAGCAAAACAAAATCAAATATTTGAAAATGTCAAATAATGCACTAAGTACTTGGTTGGGAATCCTTTCGCATGGATTACTGCATCAATGCGGCGTGGCATGGAGGCAATCGGCCTGTGGCATTGCTGAGGTGTTATGGATGCACAGGATGCTTCGCTAGTGGCCTTAAACTCATTAGCATTATTGGGTCTGGTGTCTTACAGCTTCTTCTTCATAATACCCCACAAATTCTCTAAGGGGTTCAGGTCAGGGGAGTTGGCAGGCCAATCGCGGACAGTAATGCCATGGTCAGTACACCAGTTACTGCTGGTTCTGGCAGATCATGCTGGAAGATGAAGTCATCATCTCCATAGAGCTTTACAACAGATGGAAGCATGGAGTGCTCTTGGTACACAGCTGCATTGACTCTAGACTTGATTAAACACAGTGGACAAAAACCAGCAGCTGACATGGCTCCCCAAACCATTGCTGACTGTGGGAACACACTGGATTTCAAGCAACTTGGATTTTGCTCCTCTCCAGCTTTCCTCCAGACTATAGCGCCTTGACTTCCAATTGAAATACAAAATTTGCTTTCTTCTGGACTCTGGACCACTCTGCATAACAGTGTGGTACGCCAGCTGCACTGAAGCAGACAAACGGGCGAATTAGAGGGTCATAAAGTTTGCACAAAAAATCATCGGCTGCCCCCTGCCCTCCCTGAAGCATTTACATAACTCCCGTTGCCTCAAGAAAGCAAAAACCATCACCAAAGACAGCACACACCCTGGCTACCACCTGTTCCACCTGCTACCATCAGGCAGGCGCTACAGGTGCATCAGAGCCAGAACAAACAGGCTCAGAGACAGCTTCTTCTCCAGAGCTGTCACCATGTTAAAATCTAACTTATAATAATAATAATAATTCACTCCTGTACAATATCATTCCCTAATACCCTACTGTGCAATACTGATTGTTATTTATTACTTCCGTACTCTTGTCTTGTTCTGTATATTGTACAGTATTTTGTATTTCTACAGTGTGCTGTATATTGTACAGGATTGCTTGTTATTTTTATTGGATAGTAGTCTGTTTATTTCAATTGTTAGTTTTTCCTTTATTACCCCTTGTGTTATTTATTTCACCCCATATTTGTTCCCACAACCGCCACTCAAGTTGGAGTCTTTAATCTCGTTATTTGCAAATATAATGACAATAAAGTCTATTATATTCTATTCTATTCTAATTGGGCTTGAACGCTGTCAATTCAGGATATAGGGGGCGCTAAAGGCAGTGCCTTTATGGCACTCCCTGAATATTGTTGATCTGGTAAAAATTGACAGGGGCTTCGAGAGAATTGGTGCCCTGAAATTCAGGGGTCTCCCGGGAAAATTGGGGACGTGGGCAAGCATGACCTATCAAGCGCCGTTCAGATTAACCCGCGGGCCGCACCAACATAAAATTGTCACATCAAAGCGCGGGCCGCATAATAACGTTTCGCGGATCGCAATTTTGCCCGCGGGCCGCATGTTTGAGACCCCTGCTCTAAACCTAAACCAAAATCATAATGATCAAAGACGTCCAGCACATTAAGGTGAGTTAAAGTTTATGCAAAGTTTTACTGTCAAACTCTTACAAACTGTTCTCAAACACCACACACATCATTGTTTTTGTTTTTCAAGATATAGATGGATGCTGTCTTTTTAATGTAGGTGGAGAAAATGAATAACTTTATAGGGGTGGGCCAAAGAAAAGGTAAACTAAATAAATGCATAACGTGGAGTGCTGTCTATTTGGCCTAACTCACCTGTGAATAGTTTGAATACTGCAAACTTCAATAAGTAACACCTCATTTGTGTTCTATGTTCTGCAGACGTCCAGCAGGTGTCAGCAGAGAGTCATGAAGAGATTCCCTCCAAGCAGCAGGAGTGGAGCTCCAGTGTGGGACAGAAGAAGCTCGAGCCCACTCATATAGAGGAAGAAGAGGAACTGTGGGAGCAGCTTCCAAGGTTGGAGGAGGTTAATGACGAAGATGATATAAAGTCAGAACCAGACAGCATCTTTGCTCCACTGTCAGACATGGACCACATGATGTCAGACTCTTCTGATCACAGTGACCACATCCAAAAACCTTTGAAGAGTAAAAATGACTCTGAAGGTGATACGAGACATCAAAATAACAGCAAACACTTTGACTGCTCTGAATGTGAAAAATCTTTTAGACATAAGAGTAATTTTACAGTACACATGAGAACACATACTGGAGAGAAACCTTATACTTGCCCTGTTTGTAAGAAGAGTTTCTCCAGAAAGCAATACATGACCACACACATGACAATACATACTGGAGAGAAACCTTTTACTTGCTCTGTTTGTAAGAAGAGTTTCCCCAGAAAGAATGACATGACCACACACATGAGAACACATACTGGAGAGAAACCTTTTGCTTGCTCAATTTGTGCTAAAAGATTCAACGCTAAGAGTGTCATGATATTACACATGAAAACACACACAGGTGAGAAACCTTTCACTTGCTCTGTCTGTAAGAAGAGTTTCATCAGTAAGCATCACATGACCACACACATGAGAACACACACTGGAGAGAAACCTTTTACTTGCTCCGTCTGTGAGAAGAGTTTCTCCTCAAAGCCAAACATGACCACACACATGAGAACACACACTGGAGAGAAACCTTTTACTTGCTCTGCTTGTTTGAAGAGTTTCTCCAGAAAGATTGTCATGATCACACACATGAGAACACATACTGGAGAGAAACCTTTTATTTGCTCTGTTTGTAAGAAGAGTTTCTCCAGAAAGCAACACATGACCACACACATGAGGACACACACTGGTGAGAAACCTTTTCCTTGCTCTGTTTGTAAGAAGAGTTTCTCCATGAAGCCTGACATGACCACACACATGAGAATACATACTGGAGAGAAACCTTTTACTTGCCCTGTTTGCAAGAAGAGTTTCTCCAGAAAGCAATACATGACCACACACATGAGAACACACACTGGAGAGAAACCGATTGTGTGATAAAACATTCAGGTTTAAGTATCAGGTCAGTAATTACAAGTGTGTAACAGTCATGGAAGCTGCAGGGATTTAAAAACACTTATAAACAGTGATTGTGCTAAATGTACTTTAAAAACACAGCATGATTAATATGAACGTATATTTTATGTTCAATGTTGTGCTTCTTATCTTCTACTCTTATATGTTGTCCTGGAATGACTTTTTAAGTTGTGTGCATTTATTGAATATTATAAATGTTTCTAAATTTTTATTCTAATTTCCCATTGTTAAAGAGAGGTCATATTTCTTTATTTATTTTTTTCACACATTTGTTCCATTGCATTTTATTGATGTTATTCTCCAATTAAAAGTACGAATTAATAAAATTGTTAACAAAATTTGGACTCTGAGTTTGGACGCAGATTCATCATCATCATCAGAATACTGGACGAAACTTTAACATTAATTTTTTAATATAAGTGTGACCTCAATATTCCTCGATAATAAGACTAAAAATATAGATTTAAGTACCATATTAGAGTGCCTCTTATAGATCTACCTCGCCACATTGTGAGAAGTGGGGGCTAGCAGATGCATGTTGCTATCATGTTTTAGCAGCGAGGAAGACAGCATTTGTCTTTACTTTTTTGTCGGATTAAGGTTTTAATGCTCTGCTGAATAAATTAATCACTATGCCTGCCAATATTAAGGATTATTTATATATATTTAAGAACAAATTCCCTACTTGACAGGTAGCAAAATGACTCCACAAAAAGTGAACTAGTAGCAGGACTCAGTAAATATTTTCTTAATTTTCTAATCAACTATAAAGAGTAACATCCATCCATTTCTACCGCTTATTCCCCCTTTGGTGTTGCGAGGGGCGCTGCTGCCTACCTCAGCTACAATCGGGTGGAAGGTGGCATACACCCTGGACAAGTCGCCGTCTCATCGCAGGGCCAACACAGATAGACAGACAACATTCACAACTAGGGACTATTCAGTGTTGCCAATCAACCTATCCCCAGGTGCATGTCTTTGGAGGTGGGAGGGGCCTATCCCCAGGTGCATGTCTTTGGAGGTGGGAGGGGCCTATCCCCAGGTGCATGTCTTTGGAGGTGGGAGGGGCCTATCCCCAGGTGCATGTCTTTGGAGGTGGGAGGGGCCTATCCCCAGGTGCATGTCTTTGGAGGTGGGAGGAAGCCGGAGTACCCGGAGGGAACCCACGCATTCACGGGGAGAACATGCAAACTCCCCACAGAAAGATCCTGAGCCCGGGATTGAACCCTGACTACTCAGGACCTTCATATTGTGAGGCAGACACACTAACCCCTCTGCCACCGTGAAGCCCTAAAGAGTAACATGACAGTGGAAATTTCACAATAATTCACCAAAAATCGGAAATTGGGAATGATTTCTTAAGATGCAGACGAACCAGGTGGCACCATGCAGTAAAAAAAAGTGATGTTTACTGATAAACGAACAAAAACCGAGAGCAACAGGGAACTGTGAAGACAACAAAACAAACCGCTGAAACCCAGCAAAACACTCACAGGAAATGTGGAGCAGACGGCGTCCACAAAATATGTGCGTACTCGAGCTTGACATCTAAAAGGATAGTCACCCGTGAACAAAGAATAATGTCCGGACAACAAAGGTAGCAAGAGGATCAATTGAAATAGTCTTGATTGCAAACAGAAAAAAGGTGAGGGGAAATGCTCGGGGACAGAAGTGAAGCTGCCACGGGAAAACACCAACAAAACTGGGAGAGCCACCAAAATAAAAGCACAGGACAGGAATTCAAACATTAAACAGCGGAAAACACGAACAAAATTTGCCAGATGTGACAAATGGAGTGTCAGAAATGAGCTGAGCCAAGATTGACAGGCTGGATAATGAGGGAGAAGCAATCTAGTGTCATGTCAGCACACTGGGACTGGAAGGCAGGATTCACACAATCTTCTTCTCACTTCTCTCTCATGTGGAGGCTACAGTCCGCATGACAGAAGTCACTACTACAACTACTCTTATTTCATTTAAATGTATTTTTTACTTACAAATTATTATTATTATTGTTTTTTCATGGACATCCATCATCTGACATTGTTATCCATTACATCATATGTGCATACATCATACATCTATTGTCTGCCTGAAAGATCAAAATATTATTTTTTGTTTATTTCCCAACGATGACACCTGCACCCCTCCCCCACAAAAAAAGAAAGACAGCAAAAAAACGAAAACAAAAAACAAAGTAATAATAATATTAATAACAAATAATATAAACAGATAAAACTATATACATATAGGGAGTAATCTTTTTTTTTTCAAACAGTTTAATCACTAATTAGAAAAAAAAATAGGCTTATGTGGCGTGACATAATCAACCCAGTATTCCCAGTATGAGGTAAATATCTCTAGTTTATAAATAATAAAAGCTGTTATCTCCTGTGTTTTATAAATGTCCATTGTGATTTCCATCCATTTCTTCAAAGTTGGGCTCTCCTGTAATATCCATTTCCTGGTAATGCTCTTTTTACAAACCACTAGTAGGATATTCATGAAGTATTTCTCTTTTTTCAGCCAATCCTGAGGTGCGATGTGTGAAAAACAGAATGTTACTTTCAAGGGGTGATTTGAAAATATCCTGTAGAGCTTGGTGTATCTCTTTCCAATAGTCCTTTATGGCAGAGCAGTCCCAGAAAACATGCTAGTGGTTTGCCTTTAGATTCCCACAATTTGTCCAACAGGCAGGGGAGTTGTTATCATACTGAGACTTCTGAGAAGGTGGAATAAAACTTTCCCAGCCAAACTCTCCACTTGGGTGAGCTGCTACAAGTCCATTGATATCTCCTTTTTATTGTCCATTCTTCCTCAGATATAGTTATCCCTCCTTCCTTCTCCCATTTTGTTTTAACATATGAAGTTAAATATGATTTCTTATACAAGCATGAAACACTTCTATCAATAGTTTCTGAATTGTATGCTTTTGTAAATAGTTCAATGAAACAAATGCTTGTCTTTGTTACATGTTTCACCTTCATATTAACAAAATGCTGCAACTGCAGATATTGATAGAAGTCTTGTTTTTTTTTTAAAATGTGTCCTTTTAAAGGGGAACATTATCACAATTTCAAAAGGGTTAAAACAATAACAATCAGTTCCCAGGGGCTTGTTGTATTTTTTGAAGTTTTACTCAAAATTTTACCGGTCTCGGAATATCCCTAAATAAAGCTTTAAATTGCCTTATTTTCGCTATCTTCGAAACCACTATCCATTTCCCTGTGATGTCATACAGTGCTGCCAATGTAAACAAACAATGGGAATACCACAGCAAGATATAGCGACATTAGCTCGGATTCACACTCGGATTTCAGCGATTTAAGCGATTCAACAGATTACGCATGTATTGAAACAGATGGTTGGAGTATGAAAGTATTGAAGAAGAAACTGAAGCTATTGAGCGAATAGCTATTGACGCTATTCATAGCCATAGCATGGCCGAGTAGCTGCGTTAGCATTGCCGGTAAAATGTGCAGACCAAACGATCAGGACTTTCACATCTTGTGACATTGGAGCAACTTAAATCCGTCGATTGGTAAGTGTTTGTTTCGCATTAAATGTGGGTGGAAGGAAACGTAATATAGTTGCAAATGCATTTGCAGGTTATCCATACATCTCTGTGCCATGTCTGCTTTAGCACCGCCGGTAAATAGCATGTTGGCATCGATTAGCGTAGCATGTTAGCATCGATTAGCTGGCAGTCAACATCAACAAAACTCACCTTTGTGATTTTGTTGACTTTATTGTTGCAAATGCATTTGCAGGTTATCCATACATCTCTGTGCCATGTCTGCTTTAGCACCGCCGGTAAATAGCATGTTAGCATCAATTAGCATAGCATGTTAGCATCGATTAGCTGGCAGTCAACATCAACAAAACTCACCTTTGTGATTTCGTTGACTTTATCGTTGCAAATGCATTTGCAGGTTATCCATACATCTCTGTGCCATGTCTGCTTTAGCACCGCCGGTAAATAGCATGTTAGCATCAATTAGCATAGCATGTTAGCATCGATTAGCTGGCAGTCAACATCAACAAAACTCACCTTTGTGATTTCGTTGACTTTATCGTTGCAAATGCATCTGCAGGTTATCCATACATCTCTGTGCCATGTCTGTCTTAGCACCGCCAGTAAATAGCATGTTAGCGTCGATTAGCGTAGCATGTTAGCATCGATTAGCTGGCAGTCACGCCGCGACCAAATATGTCTGATTAGCACATAAGTCAACAACATCAACAAAACTCACCTTTGTGATTTCGTTGACTATCGTTGCAAATGCATTTGCAGGTTATCCATACATCTCTGTGCCATGTCTGTCTTAGCATCGTCGATAAAATGTGCAGACACTCTGGTACATTCAATGGGGGTCTGGCGGCAGACACTTTGGCATCTTCGGGCCAGTGGTGCAACTTGAATCCCTCCCTGTTAGTGTTGTTACACCTTCCGACAACACACCGACGAGGCATGATGTCTCCAAGGTTCCAAAAAATAGTCGAAAAAACGGAAAATAACAGAGCTGAGACCCGGTGTTTGTAATGTGTTGAAAATGAAAATGGTGGGTGTGTTACCTCGGCGACGTCACATTCTGACGTCATCGCCTCCAGCGCAATAAACAGAAAGGCGTTTAATTCGCCAAAATTTACCCATTTAGAGTTCGGAAATCGGTTAAAAAAATATATGGTCTTTTTTCTGCACCATCAAGGTATATATTGACGCTTACATAGGTCTGCTGATAATGTTCCCCTTTAATAGTTTCAAAACTGAGCATTTTTTAATCTTTCATTACACTACATGAAGGTGAATTATTTTTTGTTGATCTCTATTGGCAGAGTTTGAAATCGGTACAGCAGTCTTGGAAGTGCATTCGTTTTAATACAATCAATTCTACAGCTAAGGCGAAAAAAAGGAATTAAGTTCCATCGTGCTATGTCATCTTTTATTTTCTTATGTATGGGTAGATAATTTTATACTGATAATGTTGTTATATATTTTGATAAAATGAGGCCCAGGTATTTAAAAGACATATCAGGGGGTATAAATATATATATATATATATATATATATATATATATATATATATATATATATATATATAGTCTCCATCCATTTTGGATGGAGACAATAGCTAAGTAAAACTTGAACTATAGAGATTAAAAAAACAATATAAGAAAATATTCCTTTGTGTGTGATTTTTGTACATAATTTCACTGCTTCTGGGTTATAATCATACGAGAGGAGTTGAGTTTTACCGATGTTGATTTTATATCCTGATAATAGACCCTACCGTTCAAATGAGTGCATTCATTTAGGAAGAGAGTATGTTGGGTGCCAGAGGAAGACTAAAATGTCATCCACATCTGGCCAATTTATACTCTCTCCCTTTAATTATGATTCCTTTAGAATTTCTCTAATCTGTTATTAATAGATTCTTCACAGAGAATCTTTGTTTACAAACTGAGCACTTGATTTTCCAGTGTGCATTCTTTTGTTTATCAAGTTTTTCTTAGAGCATCTTTTTTTTTTTTTTTTCACAAACTGAGCACATTAATGGTTTGTCTCCATGTGTGCATAGAATCTTAAAGTCTTCAACACAGAATCTTGTATTACAAACTGAGCTCATTAATGTGTTTTTCTCCTGTGTGAATTTGTTTGTTTATCAAGTTTTGTTTACACAGCATCTTTGTAACAAACTGAGCACATTAATGGTTTTTCTTCAGTGTGCATCATTTTTTCTGTTATCAAGACTTTCTTCACAGATAATATTTGATTACAAACTGAACACATTAATGTTTTTCTCCAGTGTGTATTATTTTGTTTGTTAGCTAAATTTTATTCACAGAGTCTTTTATTACAAACTGAGCACATTAATGGTTTTTCTACTTTGTGTAATTTTTTGTCTGTTATCATACGTTTCTTCACAGATAATATTTTTATTACAAACTAAGCACATTTATGGTTTTACCCAGTGTGTCATTTGTTTTATTTGTTATCAATAGTTTCTTCACAGATAATCCTTTTTTTTACAAACTGAGCACATGAGTGTTTCCCCAGTGTACATTATTTTGCTTGTTATCATGTTTTTTTCCAGAGCATCTTTTATTACAAACCAAGCACTTTAATGGTTTTTCTTTAGTTTGTATTATTTTGTCTGTTATCAAAAGTTTCTTCACGCAGAATCCTTTTTCACAAACTGAGTACATTAATGGTTTTTCCCGAGTGTGCATTCTTTTGTTTGTTAGCACTTTTTTTTACAGAGCATCTTTTATCACAAACTGAGTACATTAATGTTTTTTCTTCAGTGTGCATTATTTTGTTCATCAAGTTTTTTCACAAAGACTATTTTATTACAAACTGAGCACAATAATGTTTTTACTTCTGTGTGTATTTTTTTAATCTGTTATCAATAGATTATTCGCAGAGAATCCTTGTTTACAAACTGAGCTTTTGAATGTTTATTCTCCAATCCGCATACTTTTGTTTATCAAGTTTTTCACAGAAAATATTTTATTACAAACTGAGCACATTAATTGTTTTTCTTCATTGTGCATTATTTTGTTCAAGTTTTTCACAGAACATCTTTAAAGGCCTACTGAAAGCCACTACTACCGACCACACAGTCTGATAGTTTATATATCAATGATGAAATATTAACACTGCAACACATGCCAATACGGCCTTTTTAGTTTACTAAATTGCAATTTTAAATTTCCCTCGGAGTTAAAACATGGCGGAATGATGACGTCTATGATTACGCGTGCGCGTGACGTCACAAATTGTTGGGGACATCTTGGCTCACGTCCACACACGGCTAATAGTCGTCTCTGTTCAACGCGTAATTACAGAGTATTTTGGACATCTGTGTTGCTGAATCTTTTGCAACTTGTTCAATTAATAATGGAGACTACGAAGAAGAAAGCTGTTGGTGGAAAGCAGTGGATTCAAAGATAATAATTAGTATGTGATCCTAGTTCAAATTTAACAGATTATATAAAACAACTTGTGTTTTTTTTTATTGCTAGGACAGCAGGTGACCCCAGAGATCCTCGAGAGGGTTAGAGCTGGGCCAGCCAGGGTTAGTGAAGTCCCATCGTCAAGTGCAGCAGCCCCGAGATGCAGCCCAACATAGCATCTCCAGGTGTGTCTGCAATGCAAGCCAAGCTACGACCACCTCCTGCATTGTTTGATGAAGGACCAGCATCAAGTCCTTCTGATAGTGGTTCTTCCCATGTCAGCTACGTGCCGAGTGGGTCATCGACGTCGGATCCGTGTCAATCTGACGGGCCGCCAGATCCCACACGTACTCCCAAGATGCGGGAAGAGGGCGCCCACAAGGTACCGAAGTACATCATCTTTGAGTCGTGCCTCCAGAGTCTCGTCAAGTGGTGTCACTGTCCAGCCTGTGGCAGCCAGGACATAAGCCCTTCTTGGGATTGGAACGGTACACAGCTGATCATGACCATACAATGTACATCATGTGACCGGAGGAGTAGGTGGAGCAGCCAGCCAAACATGACCATACAATGTACATCATGTGACCGGAGGAGTAGGTGGAGCAGCCAGCCAAACATTGGCCCTTATGCCGCGGGCAACATCCTGCTATCTGCTGGCATTCTCTTGGCTGGCGGATCTTCTGGCAAGGTATTGCAAGTGCTGAACAGCATGGGAGTGCAGCGTCTACACCGCCTGGAGAGGGGGAACTTCTGGTTGCCTAGTGGAAGTCTGTGGAGAGACACATTCAGAACATCCACAAGGACCATGGCCACCTCTTCCCAATTTGTGCTCTTGGACAACTGCACGGTAGAAGTATGCAAAAGAAATGTCTCAAACCAAATAAGTAGGCAAATAAGTTGCCCGAAAGCAGTGAGGGAATAGCAATATTTTACTGCACATCTTTTGAAAGTGCCCTGCGTTGAGGTGGCGACTTGTACAGGCTGTACGCCGCCTTCCGCCCGATTGTAGCTGAGGTAGGCACCAGCTCCCCCCGCAAACCCAAAGGGAATAAGCGGTAGAAAAATGGATGGATGGATCTTTTGAAAGTCAAAAAATTCAGATAAACTTGTGAATAGATAACCAGTTTTCAAGTTGACTGGAACATTTTGTATAAACATTGTTCTATTTTAAATGTATGTTTAGTCTCACGCTCAGCAGTGAAACTGGAGGAGGTTGTCAACAACAAGTCCCTGCTGAAAGATATCGCCATGCCGTCGAGTAAACACCAGACTTCCAAGGTAGAGGCGTTCCATAGCCTTATCATACAGGTAAGAATTAGGCTGATTGCCTGTCGGTGGTTAGCACCTGCCACTAGGACTTTGGGGGCCAGGGAGCAAATTACTACAACAGTGGTTCTCAAACTTTTTTCAGTGATGTACCCCCTGGGAACATTTTTTTTCATCCATCCATCCATTTTCTACCGCTTATTCCCTTTCGGGGTCGCGGGGGGCGCTGGCGCCTATCTCAGCTACAATCGGGCGGAAGGCAGGGTACACCCTGGACAAGTCGCCACCTCATCGCAGGGCCAACACAGATAGACAGACAACATTCACACTCACATTCACACACTAGGGCCAATTTAGTGTTGCCAATCAACCTATCCCCAGGTGCATGTCTATGGAAGTGGGAGGAAGCCGGAGTACCCGGAGAGAACCCACGCATTCACGGGGAGAACATGCAAACTCCACACAGAAAGATCCCGAGCCTGGATTTGAACCCAGGACTGCAGGAACTTCGTATTGTGAGGCAGACGCACTAACCCCTCTGCCACCGTGAAGCCCAACATTTTTTTTTTTTTAATTCAAGTAAATCAGAGCAAAGCATTTTTGGTTGAAAAAAAGATAAAGAAGTAAAATACAGCACTATGTCATCAGTTTCTGATTTATTCAATTGTACAGTATAACATGTACAATAATATGTTTTGGACACTCGGGTGAAGAGAGGGGCGGAGCTTTCTACCGATCACCACCTGGTGGTGAGTTGGCTGCGATGGTGGGGGAGGATGCCGGACAGACCTGGGAGGCCCAAACGCAGTGTGAGGGTCTGCTGGGAACGTCTGGCAGAGTCTCCTGTCAGAGAAAGTTTCAATTCCCACCTCCGGAAGAACTTTGAACATGTCACGAGGGAGGTGCTGGACATTGAGTCCGAGTGGACCATGTTCCGCACCTCAATTGTCGAGGCGGCAGATCAGAGCTGTGGCCGCAAGGTAGTTGGTGCTTGTCGGGGCGGCAATCCTAAAACCCCTTGGTGGACACCAGCGGTGAGGGATGCCGTCAAGCTGAAGAAGGAGTCCTATCGGGTCCTTTTGGCTCATAGGACTCCGGAGGCAGTGGACAAGTACCGACAGGCCAAGCGGTGTGCAGCTTCAGCGGTCGCGGAGGCAAAAACTCGGACATGGGAGGAGTTCGGGGAAGCCATGGAAAACGACTTCCGGACGGCTTCGAAGCGATTCTGGACTCTCATATTTCTGGGGCTGAGGTCCCTGAGGTAGTTAAAAAGCTCCTCGGCGGCAAGGCCCCAGGGGTGGATGAGGTCCGCCCGGAGTTCCTTAAGGCTCTGGATGCTGTGGGGCTGTCTTGGTTGACAAGACTCTGCAGCATCACGTGGACATCGGGGGCGGTACCTCTGGATTGGCAGACCGGGGTGGTGGTTCCTCTCTTTACGAAGGGGGACCGGAGGGTGTGTTCCAACTATCGTGGGATCACACTCCTCAGCGTTCCCGGTAAGGTTTATTCAGGTGTACTGCAGAGGAGGCTACGCCGGATAGTCGAACCTCGGATTCAGGAGGAACAGTGTGGTTTTCGTCCTGGTCGTGGAACTGTGGACCAGCTCTACACTCTCGGCAGGGTTCTTGAGGGTGCATGGGAGTTTGCCCAACCAGTCTACATGTGCTTTGTGGACTTGGAGAAGGCATTCGACCGTGTCCCTCGGGGAGTCCTGTGGGGAGTGCTCAGAGAGTATGGGGTATCGGACTGTGTTATTGTGGCGGTCCGCTCCCTGTACGATCAGTGTCAGAGCTTGGTCCGCATTGCCGGCAGTAAGTCGAACACATTTCCAGTGAGGGTTGGACTCCGCCAAGGCTGTCCTTTGTCACCGATTCTGTTCATTCATAACTTTTATGGACATAATTTCTAGGCACAGTCAAGGCGTTGAGGGGTTCCGGTTTGGTGACCGCAGGATTAGGTCTCTGCTTTTTGCAGATGATGTGGTCCTGATGGCTTCATCTGACCGGGATCTTCAGCTCTCACTGGATCGGTTCGCAGCCGAGTGTGAAGCGACCGGAATGAGAATCAGCACCTCCAAGTCCGAGGCCACGGTTCTCATCCGGAAAAGGGTGGAGTGCCATCTCCGGGTTGGGGAGGAGACCCTGCCCCAAGTGGAGGAGTTCAAGTACCTAGGAGTCTTGTTCACGAGTGGGGGAAGAGTGGATCGTGAGATCGACAGGCGGATCGGTGCGGCGTCTTCAGTAATGCGGACGTTGTACCGATCCGTTGTGGTGAAGAAGGAGCTGAGCCGGAAGGCAAAGCTCTCAATTTACCGGTCGATCTACGTTCCCATCCTCACCTATGGTCATGAGCTTTGGGTCATGACCGAAAGGATAAGATCACGGGTACAAGCGGCCGAAATGAGTTTCCTCCGCCGTGTGGCGGGTCTCTCCCTTAGAGATAGGGTGAGAAGATCTGCCATCTGGGAGGAACTCAAAGTAAAGCCGCTGCTCCTTCACATGGAGAGGAGCCAGATGAGGTGGTTCGGGCATCTGGTCAGGATGCCACCCGAACGCCTCCCTAGGGAGGTGTTTAGGGCACGTCCAACCGGTAGGAGGCCACGGGGAAGACCCAGGACACGTTGGGAAGACTATGTCTCCCGGCTGTCCTGGGAACGCCTCGGGATCCCCCGGGAAGAGCTAGACGAAGTGGCTGGGGAAAGGGAAGTCTGGGCTTCCCTGCTTAGGCTGTTGCCCCCGCGACCCGACCTCGGATAAGCGGAAGAAGATGGATGGATGGATGGATGGTGATGTTTTTTTTCATATTGCTGAGTAAAATATTGAAAAAACATTGACTCATTGTCACACCTATGGATCATGTTTTGTTTTGTCATGTTATGTTTTTGATTTTGGACAATCAGTCACGTTTTGCACTTCCTGGTTTTGTTTGTTTCCATGCCAACCTCATGAGTTTTCACCTGTCACATCCCTGTTCTCAGCCTCACACCTGTTTTCACTAATAGTCACAGCTATTTAAGTCACTCTTTTTCTTGTCTTCGTCCTGGGATCTTCACACTCACACGCACCCTACCCATGCTGTCCAAACCTTTACGCCCTGTCCACAGTTCCATGCCGAGTAAGTTTATATATTTATGCCACAGTGCACTCTTTTGTTTCATGTCTTTAGTCTTGCCATCGTGCTGTTTAAGTTTATAGTTAAATTTTCTTTCATGCCCTTGAGCAGGTGTTTTTGTTTCACGTTTGTACTGTTTAGCCAAGTTTCTTCCTCTTTGTGAGCGCCCTTAGTTTGATTATTTTTGATTAGAGTGTTTAAATAAAAACATGTACCTGAATTCACGCCTGGCTCGTCCTGTAATCCCGCTGCATCGAAGGAGCACACTCAATCCACGTCAAGGCCTGACACTCATATTGTATTGAAAGTACCTTAATGTGTCTAAACATTGTTTATGTGTGTTTAATTGTTCAATAACAAAATAAAATAAATAGAAGTAGAACTGGTTAGCAAATAAACTCTTATTTTAACAAAAATAATGTTGAAGTCATATTACATGACATTATATAAATATGTATATTAAATATAATTTGAATAGTTGGCAAGTAAACAAAATGCATTTGCCATACCTAGTTGTATTATATCAATTATAACTCAACCCCACACTTTATAACATGTATTCACACTTTGTTGTGTGAAAATATTTTAATCAGTGCATACATGTGCACATATATGTCCTTTAATAGAGTAAACATCAAAAATAATTGTATCTGAATGCACTTTGTATTTAACACCACCATTCTTAAATATGTTGTTTGTAAGAATGTGGGTGTTGTTGAGAAGATGATGCAGGTGTTCTGTCCAATTTAGCTTCCTGTAAAAATGTGTTATTTATTCTAGTTTATTTGTAAAAATAAATTGTTTTCCTATATTATAGTCTCCTCACTTTATCCAGACAGTCATTAGGACAAAAGACCCTGCAAGGACTTTGCCCTTTCACAGGGAAACCTATTCACTGTGGCAGGACAGCATCTAGATGAATTGATCACATTTGTATAATCGGCTATGAGGCATTTTATTCTCATTGTACAGCACTTACCTTTGGGCTGATACTGATACTGATACTGTGTTGACCAGTTTGATGATTGAATGTCCAGTACTGTAGAAATGTGTTTGGATATGACAATCCCTTTATTCCAAGCTATCAAAATGAAATGAAAAGTAGGTTCTAGAACATTATGTATGCTGACCTTGAATGGCACATTGTCACAGCAGTGAGACCTGACCACACACCACACCACACGCTCCAAAACTGTTTGTCCTCCATGCAATCACCCCCCAGTGTTCCCAGCTGAACACAATTAAAGGAGGCTACCATGGCAACCGCACCATAGCAACAGTCCCATCCCTGTCAACACTTCCTGGTTCTCAACAGGAAGTGGGCGGAGCAATCTGCAGAAAGGGAAATTCAGCATGAACTGAAGCCAGCAATCAATCAGAGATAACTAAATAAAAACAATATAAGCAAATAAGGAAATTTGGCTCCAACAGTCAGTTTTCGTCTTTTGGTGCAGTTGACCTTGTTCTTACATTTCTCCTTCCTCCTAAAGTCCCTGTGTTGCCCTTGTGGGCGGAGTTGTGGGACGTGCACAGCTGCTTCCAATTGACCCTGGTGCTACTTAAGCAGCACCTTGACAGCTGGATGGCACTCGGCGATTCTACTCCACGCCAGTTGATTCTATGCTTTGAGTATTTTGCTACCTTGGCCATTCCCAGTGCCATCCATCTTGGTGTTGTTTTGTAGTGTGCACGTCTTGTAACTCCAAACCAAGTTGACTTTATTTGTGTATAGAAGTAGCTTTTGTTATTTTTTCCAAAATGCACATTTAGTCTTCTCTTTTTCGCACCATCGTTTTTTGTTACCTACTGTTTGGATTGTTTTTGTGAGTAGATTTCCGCAGTAAAAGAAGTGTGAACAGCACTCTGACAGAAGGAGTTCCTCCAAAACGCAACACCCTTTGGCGGAAAAGTATGTGATTAAATGCTATACATATGAAATGAAAGAGACAAGTGGTAGAACAAATGGATGGATGTACAGTAAAGCTCTGTGGGATGATGTACATAATTAACTTTTCCCAAACATTCCAAACGTTCCCATGTTTTCTGAAATTGATAATGTTTGAGGAATTCTAAAAAAGGGGGATAAATCATGAACAACTTTAAAAAACACTTGTCATGTGTAGTACTTGACTGAAAAAAGGTAATAATCTAAAATATCTCATCTATAAATCTTAGAAACTATGTGCTGATGTTTTTAGAAGGTCAAAGTTAAAGTCTGGACAGTTTATTTCAAATCCTGCAGTTTCATTTGCTGCTGCTGTTCTCACCAGCACACTTGTGTTTCTTACACTGGTACTTAGAAGACAATCTTTCACCACACACACTGCAACTCAACACTTTCTCTCCTGGGTGTCTTCTCATGTGTCTTTTCAAATGCTGACTTTGTAAAAAACTTTTACAACATACTGAACATGTAAAAGGTTTTTCTCCAGTGTGTGTTCTCACGTGTTCTTTCAAATAGTGCCGTTGCGCAAAATATTTACTGCAGATTGAACAGGAAAAGGTTTTTCTCCAGTGTGTATTCTCATGTGCTTTTTGAAATTTTCCCTTCGAGTAAAATCTTTACCGCAGATTGAACATGAAAAAGGTTTTTCTCCAGTGTGTGTTCTCATGTGTACTTTCAAATGTGGCCTCTGAGTAAAATCTTTACCACAGATAGAACATGAAAAAGGTTTTTCTCCAGTGTGTGTTCTCATGTGTACTTTTAAATCTGGCCTCTGAGTAAAATGTTTACCGCAGTTTGAACATGAAAAAGGTTTTTCACCAGTGTGTGTTCTCATGTGTCTTTTCAAATGTTGACTTTCTCTAAAACCTTTACCACAGATTGAACAGGAAAAAGGTTTTTCACTGGTGTGTGTTCTCATGTGTACCTTCAAATTGATACTTTGTGTAAAACCTTTACTACAGAGTGAACAAGAAAAAGGTTTTTCTCTAGTGTGTGTTCTAATATGTATTTTCAAACTCTGATTTTGTGTAAAACCTTTACCACAGGTTGAACAGGAAAAACGTTTTTCACAAGTGTGTGTTCTCATATGTTCTTTCAAATATCGACTTTCTGCAAAACCTTTACTACAGATTGAACATGAAAAAGGTTTTTCTCCAGTGTGTGTTCTCATGTGTCTTTTCAATTTACTAGGATATTTAAAAGTTTTGTGACAGTGAGAAGATGTGAAGTGAGTGTTGTCAGTGTGACATGTCTTATCATCTTTAGAGTCTTCATCATCAGTGTCAGGAGAGTGTGACGTTGTGTCCTCACTATCTGATAGTGGAGCTAAGAGCTTGTCTGCTTGTGATCCTCCACAGTGGTCTCCATCAGCTTCTGTTGTCATGTGTTGTGTTGAGCTGCTGCTTGGAGGCTCCCCCCCTCCCCTCTCCTCACTTTCACCTTTCACCTCATCATCTTCACTCTTCACAGGGACACCAGTCACTGGGAACTCCTCCAACCATTTAGGCTGACTGATGCCCTCTTCCTCCTCTTCCTCTTTAATGTGAGGGATCAGTGGCTCTTCCTCTTTAATGTGAGGGCTCAGTGGATCCACCGCTTCCTTTTTAAAATGGGGTGTCAGTGGGTCCCCCTCTTCCTCTTTAAAATGGGTTATTAGTGGCTTCTCCTCTTCCTTTTTAAAATTGGGGGTCAATGAGTCCTCCTCTTCCTCTTTGATGTGAGTGGTCAGTGGGTCATCCTCTTCCGCTTTAAAATGGGGGATCAGTGGGTGTTTCTTTTCCTTTTTAATGTGGGAGGGCTGTGGCTCCATCCTGAAGCTCCACTTCTGTTGCTCAGGGAGAAGATGTTCTTCACAGACGTCTGCAGGCCACAAGAAGACAAACACGTTTTAGAAACATCCATCTGTGCTCAGTCACACAATGCATTCAGTACTTTTACATGCACTTAGGAAAAACAAGTTATCGTATGAACTGTCTTGAAATCTCAGTGACGCACAAACACGCTGCTCTTTACAACATTATTCACAGGAAGGAAAAACAAACCAGCACAACAGGACTTTCTACAATGGATAGACGGTTGATGGTTTAAAATTGATTCTGTCATATATTATTTCTTATAGAATTATTAATAGAACCGTTTTAAAACAGGCTACACAGGCTCCTAATTTAGTTGATGAAATATGCAGTAAAATATTTCATCATTTCCAGTATTATTTTCTCAAATAAAGCAACCAGATATTAACAGTAAATAAACAAGTACATTAATAATAATTGTTTCGCCAAATTAATACAATTAGAAATGACACAATATGTTACTGCATATGTCAGCTGCCAAATTAGGAGCTTTTGTAACCCATTTTGAAATTCTTTTATTAGCAATCATATACCAAATGATATATCGTAACATATATTGTTATTAAGATATAGATTTTAAGTCATATGGCCCATACCAAACATTGTTTCCCCGAGTCATTTTGTTTGGCCCACCAAATATATTTATTTTTATATTCTTTAGATGTGTGTGTATGTTTAAAATGTGGTACTACTGTTCTACATCACGTGGAAGTGTACATTTAAACCAATGTGGGTGGCACTGGAAGCAGGTGGGTAAAGTGTCTTGCCCAAGGACACAATGGCTCAGATGGCAGAAGCTGGGATTGAACCTGGAACCCTCAAGTTGCTGGCATGGCCGCTCTACCAACCGAGCTATACTGCCAGGCCACCTTAACAACATCAACACATTACCCACCGCCTAAACTAAAGTCTTAAAAAAACCAAAACATTTTTTGTTTTTTTGTCCTGTCCGGCTTCTCAGGCAAATCATATAGTTGATGTAGATGCCCATATCGCATGTTCACATTTACTTTACAAAAGAGAAGTGTAGGATACTTCTCTGGTTGCCTTATTTGTATTTGACTTCATTAGACGTATTGATATTATCATTTTGTGCTAAACTAAAGTCTTAACAAGCTGGTACGCTTCGTACTGCCTCTGTCTCTGTCACTATGTCTCTGCAGCCCCCAGCATTGTCCCACCCACACAACCATCTGATTGGTTACAGGCAAAGCGGTAAGAGCCAATCAGCAGTGCGTATTCAGAGTGCATGGAATCAGGGCTCACGGCAGAGGCAGGCAGAGAGGAGAGACGGTGCATGTTAGCAGAAAGGTGTTCAGCAGGTGAGCATAATGCAGCGGACGATCCCCATATCATAATAAACACCTCCCAGTCAACTACTTGTAACATCACTATGAGCCCGTTGACGATCTGGAGGTATAGGCAGTAGCTCAGCTTGCTCACAGTCCTTGAGGTGAAGGCTGATTAGCTTTTAGCGTAACGTTAGCTCATTTTGCGATGTGTGCGTGCGTGCGTGTGCGTGCGTGTGTGTGTGTTACGGACAGTAAAGCCCCGTCTGTCTGAGAGAAAGACAAGCATTATTGACCGATAGTTAACATCTAAGTTATTTCACTTAACCTTTTTCTGTGTTGACGCAGCAAAAAGTCAGTGAGTCCTACTCTTCCTCTTTATTGTGAGTGGAGCTGTGACTCCTCTTTCTCTGTAAGGTAAGGGAGGGCTGTGATTCATTTGTCTCCTTAATGTGAGAGCTATCTGGCTCCTCCTTCCCTTTAATGTGGGGTTGCTTTGAATCCTCTTCCTCTTTAATCTTGGGGTACTGCAGAACCTCCATTTCCTTTTTAATATAAGGGGTTGTGACTGATTCTGCTCCATCCTTGAGGTCCGCTCTTGCTGCTCAGGGAAATGTTCTTCAATACACAAGTTAGACGAACAAATGCTTAAGAAAAGTCCAGATTTACCCAGTCACATGACACTTTGTCCTGCATATATTCTGATAATGTCTCTGAGGATTTTATCAGTCCCCACGTTGACATTCAAGATGTCAAAACCATACGGTACATCAGGGAAGCAATACAAAAACTCATGAAAAAAATAAACACAGCAGTAAAACACTTACATACAAACAAGACAGCTGCTTGTACACCCGAAAGAGAACAAAGAACAGTGTCTAAGAGGAGCATCAACATTTGCATTTAAACTGTAAAATCCTGTTTATGATTTATTTACTCTACTTATTTAAATATGAACATTTTCCTTTAGGAAACTTTTACGATTTCTGTGTTGTTGTAGCTTGTATGCTGCAATTCCCCCCCCCCCAAGATGGCGACCCTGTAGTGGCTGCTGTTGGCAGGAGCTCTGTGCTCTTGTGTCATCCTTTTGTGTTTCCATCTTCTTTTCATGTGTTTATATACATATGCATATGCATATATATATATATATACATATACATATATATATATATATATATATACATATACATATACATATATATATATATATATACATATACATATACATATATATATATATATACATATATATATATATATATATATATATATATATATATATATATTCATGCCTTTTGGTCCGGACCCTTTGGGACTGTGTGACAAGGGGTGGTACTTTCGTGACTTCTGCGGTGCTTTTTTTGGACTTCTGGATCTGCCTCCCGAGAGCCTTGTGGCCATGGAGACCGGCTGCTGGGTCTCTGCCACACCAGAATCCGTTTGGAGAGACTGGAGGAGATGCAGATGAAGAGACAGGACTGCGGAGCTAGCACTGAGCGCCGGGACGGAAAAGCTTCACAGTGTCTTGGCTGAATGAGCAGGTATCGGACACCTCGGTCTCTTTGGACGTATCCTCACTCATCCATGCGGACTGGACACTGGCCGAGACTTGGTCGGCGGCCGAGGGTGGAGTCGGCTCTCTTGGTTGCTTTGTTGGGTCTGCTCCCGTCTCTGGCCAAGCTCCCTTCACCCCAACAGACAATGGTGTGGAACACCGCAAAAGCCACCACAGTGTATTTGTTTCTTTTACTTTTTATTCATGTATGTATGTAGAAGTGTCTGGTTGCATCAGCTCTGCTCTTTTAATGTCCTTTGTCTTCTTTGATGTTTCCCTCTTACACATGAAAGAGGGATGTATGCTAGGGCTATAAGTTGTTTTTTTCCCTTGGCCTCAGTCTGGACCCCCTCTCCAAGGGCCCAGGCTGAGACCGATTTTAAATTTTTTCTCACATTCCCCCCACTTGTTTACCTGTATGTATCTCACCTTTTTTGCAAGGGGCGCCGCAAGTTGGCAGACCCGTCAGCGATCCTGTTCTGTCTCCCTGGAATGTTTGTCTGACCTTGAATGGGATTGTGCTGAAAATGTTTATTTCCCCTCAGGGATTAATAAAGTATGTCTGATTCTGATGTTTGATATCAACAAAACATAGCTAATTAGTAGAAATGAACTAGATTAAATCATCTCTCAAAGGTGTTGAGACATTGATGGACAGCGGAGAAGTAACTAAATCCAAATAAAAAAATGATTTTATTTTTTATAAGATATTTAGACTTAGACTTCCTTTTTATTGTCATTCAAAGTTGAACTTTACAGTACAAATAAGAACGCAATTTCGTTGCATTATCTCTTGGTAGTGCAGGATAAAAAAAAAACAATAAGGTGCAGATATACAGTTGTGATCCAAATTATTAAACCGCCACACAATTTTGGTGTTTTAGCTAGTTGGACATTTATTCCGTATTTTGTTTATACTCATATCAAATAAAGATGTTTCAAATAGACAAATGCAACTCAAATCGTAACACTGTATTTTACAAAATACCAAAAAAGGACATTTTTCTTAATATCTCATTGACAAAATTATTCAACCTCTTGCAGATCATAACTCTTAAGAACAGAATTTGAATAAGGTCTTTTCAATCAGGTGTTGAACACACCTGTAGATGTGATTAGAACCATAACGAGCAACAATTAAAGTGATTGAAAAAGACTGACGCTCAGCTTCTTGTAGATGGTCAATGGTGTATTTGCAACATGGTGAAGTCCAAGGAGTGGTCAAAGAAGTCAAGAGAGGAGGTAATTTCTCTTCATAAGAAAGGATATGGATATAAGAAAATAGCAAAGACAACACATTCCAAGAGACACAGTTGGGAGCATAATTCGCAAGTTTAAAGCTAAAGGCACAGTGGAAACACTACCTGGGCGTGGTAGAAAGAGGATGCTGTGTGCGTACAGTGGTGAAAACCCCCCGGGTAACAACTGAGGAACTACAACAGGACATTGCAGAGGGGGGAACGCAGGTTTCGTCCCAGACAATAAGGCGCGCACTACGAGATGAAGGCCTCCGTGCCAAAACTCCCAGGCGCACCCCACTTCTGACTACCAGGCACAAGGAAAATAGACTCCAGTATGCCAAAAAATCATCTGGACAAACCCCAAATGTTTTGGGAAACTGTTCTATGGAGTGATGAGACAAAACTGGAACTCTTTGGGCCTATGAATCAACGTTATGTCTGGAGGAGAAAAAAATGAAGCTTACAAAGAGAAGAACACCATCCCTACTGTTAAGCATGGTGGGGGGTCAATCATGCTCTGGGACTGTTGCTCTGCTTCAGGTACCTGATAATCTTTTCCGTCGTCCTCACCACTCTCTGGAGAGACTTCCAGTCTGAGCCATTGCAGGCTCCAGTCCAGACAGAGATGCTGTTGGTCAGCAGGCTCTCTATAGTTCCTCTGTAGAATGTGCTGAGAATGGGGGGAGGGAGCTGTGGTCTTTACATCCGACGCAAAAAGTGCATGCGCTGCTGAGCTCTTTTTACAAGATCTCCGGTGTGTAGGGACAAGGTTATATTGTCAGTAATCTGCACCCCCAGGAACTTGGTGCTGCTTACCATCTCCACCGCTGTGCCGTTGATGAAGAGTGAAGTGTGGCTGGACTGGTGCTTCCTGAAGTCAACGATGACCTCCTTGGTCTTGTCGACGTTCAGGACCAGGTTGTTGGTTCTGCACCAGTCAACCAGATGTTTCACCACCTCCCTGCGAGATGTTGAAGATGTCTGTGAGAACCCCCGCCAACTGGTCTGCACATCCCTGAAGCACCTGGCCCGGAATGTCATCAGGTCCGGGGGTTCACTTTCCTCAGGGTTTTCAGGACATCTGCTGTGTCCAAGTTGAGCGGCTGCTCATCAGAGTGAGGGGTGTTTTTTCTCGCCGGAGTGATGGATGTTCTCGCCGGAGGGGTGTTAAGTGCCTCAAACCTTTCAAAGTAGTTGTTTAGGTCATTTAGGAAGCTGATACTGTTGTCACAGGGACGGGGGGCAGCTTTATAGTCCGTGATGACCTGTATGCCCTGCCACATTTGTCGAGTGTTCGTGGGGTTCTGGAAGAAGTCCTGCACTTTCTGACTGTGAGCACCTTTGCAACCTCAATGGCACGGTTCAGGTTAGCTCTGGCTGTTTTTACTGCTACCATGTCGCTAGACTTAAACGCCTTGTTCCGAGCCTTCAGCATTGCACGCAGTACCTCACTGTTCATCCATCCAGAGTTTCTCTACGGCCCGTGTGGGGATGTTCTTGATAATAATAATAATAATAATAATAATGGATTCGATTGATGTCGCGCTTTTCTATTGTTAGATACTCAAAGCGCTCACAGAGAAGTGGGAAGCCATCATTCATTCACACCTGGTGGTGGTAAGCTACATCTGTAGCTGCCCTGGGGTAGATCAACGGAAGCGTGGCTGCCAATTTGCGCCTACGGCCCCTCCTACCACCACCAATCATTCATTCATCATTCATTCACCAGTGTGAGCGGCACCACGGGCAAGGGTGAAGTGTCCTGCCCAAGGACACAACGGCAGCGATTTGGATGTTAATAGGTGGGAAGCGAACCTGCAACCCCCCGGTTTCTGGCACGGCCGCTCTACCCACTACGCCATGCTGCCCCTAATCTGATCACACTGACATCCTCCATGCACTTCTGAATGTATGCGGACACAGACTTTGCATACTCCTCCACACATGTGTTATGATTATCGGTGACGGCTGCCTTGAACATGTCCCAGTCTGTGGTTCCGAAGCAGTCTTGTAATGCTTCCATTGCTCCCTCTGGCCAGGTCCTCACCTGCTTCACTGTAGCTTGCTTTCTGATCAGCAGGGGCTTGTATGCAGGAATTAGCATCACATATAGATGGTCTGAGGAGCCCAGGTGGGGGCGTGGTGCAGCTTTATACGCCTGTTTAATATTACTATAAACCAAGTCCAGCTTGCTTCCATCCCTGGTTGCAAAATTCACATATTGATGGAAATGAGGGAAAACTGTTTTCATGTAAGCTTGATTAAAATCCCCTGCAACGATGAAAACTTCCTCTGGATGTGTAGTTTGCAGTTCATTGATGGAGCAGCACAAAGCGTTCAAAGCTTCTTTGGTGTGAGCACTGGGGGGAATGTACACTGTTGTGAAGATCATAGCACTGAATTCCCGAGGTAAATAAAATGGCCTGCATTTTATAGTTAATATTTCTACATCGGGAGAGCAGTGACATGAGACGTTCTTCCCGTTGTTGCACCAGTTGTTATTGATGTATATACAAACACCACCGCCTTGGGATTTACCAGTGAGAGTGCTGCTCCTATCCGACCGAAACATAGTTAGCTCCTCGATGCTAACTGCCTCGCCTGGGACGAATGGTTTCAGCCACGTTTCTGTGAGAAATATGGCGCAGCAGTCTCTCATCTAGATAGATAGATAGATAGTACTTTATTGATTCCTTCAGGAGAGTTCCTTCAGGAAAATTACAATTCCAGCAGCAGTGTATTGCATATGAATCCAGCTTCAGGTAGTCCAGTTTGTTCTCCAGTGAGCGGACATTTGAGAGCAGGATGGAAGGAAGCGGCGTTCTGTGAGGATTAGCCTTTAGCTTTGTTGTTAGCCCCGCTCGGCATCTCCGTTTCTGTTTCTGATCCCACCGCTTATGTCTCCTCTGTCTGCGGTCCCCTCTGGTACTAGGCTCCGCTGCCTCACAGGCCGCTGGATGTAGCCGGCGTAGTATTCCCAGGATAGCGAGGAGGTCCAACGTATACGCATCTTTCGGTCTAATACTGCCCGATCCATCCACATCCAAAATTGTCTGGCGGTCGTACGTTACTACGGAGTGTCCACGCTGGAAGCCAGCCATGAAATTCACAGAAATTACTGGTAGATTTGCCAAAATGTTCTATTACTACCAAGAGCCTCTGCAGCCGCAGCCGAGCAGGGCGCCGCCATCTTGAGACCAATATCTGGCTTGTATCTTCAGTAGGGATGTACATTTATAGATTTATGGATATGATACCCTAATCAATATTCCTTATCGATACCAGTATTTATCGGTACTCTTGTCGGTACTACATGTCATTTGTGGAAATAAAAAAGTGGAAAAGAGGCATTTTAAATAGCATTCCTATTTGCAGAAGAGGTTGAAGTCTTAAAGAAGTCAACTATGTGTGCAGTGCAAGGTGAAATGCACTTATGTCATCTTCTTCTCAATAACACACACATCAAACGTTTGCATAATGTTGCTTCCTTATTTGTCATTATTCAAAGCTGATTGTAATGTGTAGCAGCGGCAGCTGAACTCAATGTGACAACGTGTCATAGTTACCTCAGTCAGCTGGAATTAAAAATACAAATAGTTGTGTCGTTAGTCCAGAATCTTCACGGTCTTCATGGACCACATAATTAAAGGCCTACTGAAATGAGATGTTCTTATTTAAACGGGGATAGCAGGTCCATTCTATGTGTCATACTTGATCAGTTCGCGATATTGCCATATTTTTGCTGAAAGGATTTAGTAGAGAACATCCACTATAAAGTTTGCAACTTTCGGTGCTAAGAGAAAAGCCCTGACTCTACCGGAAGTCGCAGACGATGACGTCACAAGTGTGGGGGCTCCTCACATATTCACATTGATTTTAATGGGAGCCTCCAACAAAAAGTGCTATTCGGACAGGAGAAAACGACAATTTCCCCATTAATTTGAGCGAGGATGAAAGATTTGTGGTTGAAGATATTGATAGCGACGGACTAGAAAAAAAAAAAAACGCGATTGCATTGGGACGGATTCTGATGTTTTTAGACACATTTACTAGGATAATTCTGGGAAATCCCTTATCTTTCTATTGTGTTGCTATTGTTTTAGTGAGTTAAATAGTACCTGATAGTCGGAAGTGTGTCTCCACGGGTGTCTTGACGCCAGTGTCTCAGGGGAGTCAACGGCAGCTTTATGGATGGCACAAGCTCAGCTTTTCTCCGGTAAGAAGCGACGTTTTAACCACAATTATCTCACCGAAACCTGCTGGTTGACGTGTGGTCGTGATTCATGTTCTCTTGACCGCGCTCTGATCCATAGGAAAGTTTCACCTCCGGGAATTTTAAACAAGGAATCACCGTGTGTTTGTGTGGATAAAGGGTAAAGCTTCCCAACTCCATCTTTCTACTGTGACTTCTCCAATATTAATTGAACAAATTGCAAAAGATTCAGCAACACAGATCTCCAAAATACTGTGTAATTATGCCGTTAAAGCAGACGACTTTTAGCTGTGTGTGTGTGCAGCGCTCATACTTCCTATAAACCCGTGACGTCTTGCGTAGACGTCATCGTAACACAACGTTTTTAAGACGAAACTCCCGGGAAATTTAAAATTGCAATTTAGTAAACTAAAAAGGCCGTATTGGCATGTGTTGCAATGTTAATATTTCATCATTGATATATAAACTATCAGACTGTGTGGTCGCTAGTAGTGGCTTTCAGTAGGCCTTTAGGAACCAGTACTAAAAAAAAAAAAATGGTACTTGGTATACAGCTCTTATCTTCATCACTAAACCCTTGAAATATGCTGACATATGTGCTGCCAAAGGTAAATAAACAGTAGCCATATTGAATGTTTGCCTTCATTTGACCACGTGAGGTAAGGAGGACGGCCTCTAGGTCACATGGTTACACCCCAGCAATTACACTGTTGATGATTGATGAGCATTCATTTTTAAATGGTGGTGTTAAAAAGCAAGTATATCTCCATCTTTAGTGATAAATGTGTCCCCCGGATGAACATGTGTCACAAACATTGTATTAGATGATATGTGGATGTTGTGCTTACTTGGACTGTGATGAAGCTGTGAGGACTCAGGTGGTTTGTCTTCATGCTCTTCAGTCTTCACAGAGACAACAGTCAGTGGAAACTTGCTGACATCAGCCTCCTCCTGCCCTACAGGACACTCTCCCTCCTGACTGATCCACACTTCCTCCTCTTCCTCTTTAATGTGGGGGGGCTGTGGATCCTCCTGCTGCTGAAGGGGACGTTCTTCTTGACGAGCGTTCATCTGTTGGACGTCCGCAAGACAACACAAACAAACTTCAGCTCAGATGTGTCAAATATGTTTTGTCTATCAAATATAATATTTTCCAAGTGGACTGACACCACTTTGTGGTGATGTTCTTCTACACATGGAATAATCATCAGTTATTGATTATTATGAATTGTGTCATTGATCCTGTTTTCTGCATTTACATTGATTATTGATTAAAAAGTAACAACTTATAGAAAACCTCCTGCTGGGATTTTAATACCGTCATGACTGCATGAAGTCAGTCTGCACGTATAAAAGTGTCATTGTGCTGCAGCATCAAGTGACGCCAACTGGCTCCTCCCACTACCAACCTACCAGCCAACCTTGACGTGCACCTCCAAAATAGTCCCACCTCACGTCAACGGTGACCAGGACTACAGAGCTGTGGTCGGTTGGCTTTACTTTTACGCACAATATCCTCTCCTTGTTTTTCCTTCTGCAAAAGCAACATTTTTAGCCCAACAGACAAGAAACAGAAGTGCAGCGAAGCACGTGTAACAAGTGCCAGCGAGTGTGGCCGTGTGATAGTATGTTGCTTGAACCTCACTCACACCTTAAGAAATGTGCTGGCGTGAGAATATATATATATATATATATATATATATATATATATTAGGGGTGGGCAAATTAATTACGAGTTAATTCATCACTCTATTAACACCGACAATTATTTTATCTCACATTTGCGTATGTTGTTTACATGCTTTTATTTTGTTAACGCCTTTTCGTAACAAGATGGCGTCGCCCGGCGTCAAGGGGCTCTTGGTAAAGATGGAACATTTGGCAAAAATACCGGACAATTCTGCAAATTTCATGGCTGGCTTACAGCGTGGTCACTCGGGGATCACTTACGACCGCCAGACAATTCTGGATGTGGATAGATCGGGCCGTTTTGGACTGAATGAGGCGTGCTTGCTAGACCGGCTAGCTAGCATGGGAATACTTTGCCGGCTACATCCAGCGGCCTGTGAAGTATGAGTATTTGTGTTGTCTGTCTATTTATGAATAATGCAGACGAGGAGTGTTGGCTGAGTTCTTAAGGTTTGCTTTCAGAGCGTGCATATCACAACATACAAGATGCTGTCATGGCGACACACAACCTATACCGGGCTACCGCGCATGCTCGTCACTCCTGTTGCATGCTGGGTAGGGTAGTTCTTTTTTTCCCTGGCTCATAACATCACAATATAGTACCATGTATATGATGCGTTCAGTTTATCAAAGCACCAAGCAAACAATCGGAAAATTCCCATCATATCAATTCCTAGATATGGTCTTAATTATTTTAAGTGCACTACGCAGAATAAACACAACATTATTAATATTGCTACTACGGATAATTTGATCAAAAATTCCCTAAAAGAGCCCACTACCTATAATATAGGTTTTTTAAACATAAGATCCCTGCTAAAAAAAATGTTTCTGCTGTTACCTCAGAAATTGCCTGTTCAGATGTTATGATTGTGGCTCAGAGATTTGTATGTAGATTATATTTATTTTCCATAACAAACAGGATAACTTAAATACCCTGGCAGTGGCAATTAGCTTAAATGTTTGTATTTACATTTTTTGAGTTGATTTTCATAAAATATGCTATTTAACTGCTACTGTTTAACAAGGACTGATTTAAATTGTGTTTGCACAACAAATGTTTTGGCGCTTTTGTTCATGTGAGAGAATATTCCAATAAAGGTGCACTACACACTACTTTTGAATTCATTATTGGGCTTTGTGTATACAATGCAGTTAATCGCGATTACTCGGAGAAATAGTGCGATTAACTTCGATTACAATTTTTAATCGTTACCCAGCCCTAATATATATATATATATATATACATATGTATATATATATATATATATATATATATATATATATTAGAATATTTGGGTACCTCATGATTTGATTACAAACAAAATATTGATGCATATTCAATTTGTGTGCAGTATATTAAAGCCATTTTTCATATTTAACATTTATTTAATTAAATATTTATTTTAGTCTGACTGAATAAGCATTAATCGCTTACAATTGTGCAAATAGTGTTTTCGTAATAACAAACACCAGTTGATTTAATTTCCATGATATGTCCACCCAATGCAGCTGAGATAGGCTCCAACACCCCCTGTCCCCCCTCGCAACCCCAAATAGGGACAAGCGGTAGAAAATGGATGGATGTTATCAAAGGAATAGAAGTGCATGCAAACATAATTTATATTTATTGTTAATAAAGTTGACACCAACACAAAATAGACCACTGCAATAATATTCTACTGTCATTATAATAATAATATTTGTAATTATTTTTTCATCCTGTAAAGCATATTTGAGTACACTGAAAGGCGCTATACCAAGTAAAATGTATTATTATTATTATTATACCATGTGACTTATTCCAGACTTAAATTACGAGACGTTCGTTTCTTTCTAGTAACAAATATTTAATGATGTTAAGCGTGACTGTAATATACAACAAAAAACAGTTAAAGTATTAAATAAGTCAATATAATTCTCATAGAGAACATATAAAATACACTCCTCAAAAAAAAACGCTCGCATTTGCTACAAAGGCCTGCTAGCGGGCTAAAGCTAGCACGTTAGCTTCGAACAACATATGAGGTAAATAAGATAAATAATATGAAAATATATCATGTATATTACCTCATAAGCCGCGTGTACAAGAGAGGAGTGGAATATATTCTTCCTATTGTTACACCAGCAACTCTTTTTTGTCTTCTGTGGCCGGGCGAAGGAAGTGTGCACCACTCACTATTGTCCCAGTGAAACACGTGTTTGAAGGAAGTGTGCGCCACTCACTATTGTCCCAGTGAAACACGTGTTTGAAGGAAGTGTGCACCACTCACTGTTGTCCCAGTGAAACACGTGTTTGAAGGAAGTGTGCACCACTCACTATTGTCCCAGTGAAACACGTGTTTGAAGGAAGTGTGCACCACTCACTGTTGTCCTAGTGAAACACGTGTTTGAAGGAAGTGTGCACCACTCACTGTTGTCCCAGTGAAACACGTGTTTGAAGGAAGTGTGCAACACTCACTATTGTCCCAGTGAAACACGTGTTTGAAGGAAGTGTGCACCACTCACTATTGTCCCAGTGAAACACGTGTTTGAAGGAAGTGTGCACCACTCACTAGTGTCCCAGTGAAACACGTGTTTGAAGGAAGTGTGCACCACTCACTATTGTCCCAGTGAAACACGTGTTTGAAGGAAGTGTGCACCACTCACTATTGTCCCAGTGAAACACGTGTTTGAAGGAAGTGTGCACCACCTACTATTGTCCCAGTGAAACACATGTTTAAAGGAAGTGTGCACCACTCACTATTGTCCCAGTGAAACGCGTGTTTGGCTAACATTTGTTCCGCGGTTGAGAACACCTCGATGACGTCACACAGGAGGAAGCACAAAACAAGATGGCGTCTGGCGGAGAATACGTTGTTTTGGTTATTATGGTTTCTAGGTCTTAATTACAGCGTACATGTGCACATGTGTGTCGTTTAACAGAGTAAACGTCGTTATTAATTGTTTGTATGCGGATACATTAGTCTGAGTGCACTTTGACGTGCTAGCCTAGCCTGCTGGTTAGCTTAGCTTGTTAGCTGCTAACAAAGAGAGGCGGAAGTGATCGACACATCAAAGCAGAGATCCAATGTAAGTGTAAAGTGTTTTTATTGTGTGAACATGTCTACATTACAAATGATGTGAGTGTTGCTGAATCGGCGACTAACTGCTGCTGTTGAAGAAATATTTGTGATGTTAGAAAAAAAAACGATAGCAGAGTACAAGGAGGAACTTTGTTCAACAAAAGAGGAGAAGGAGCGACAACATCAACTACTGGACGCTGTTTTCAGGAAACATCAAGTTGTGTTACACATCCTTCCATCCATCCAACCATCCGTCCATTATCTTCTGCTTATCTGAGGTCGGATTGCGGGGGCAGCAGCCTAAGAAGAGAGGCCCAGCCTTTCTTTTCCCCAGCCGCTTCGTACAGCTCTTCCCGGGGGATCCCAAAGCGTTCCCAGGCCAGCCAGTTTCTAACATAATAGTGAGAGTCCAATCCATAGTGGGGCCAGCCGGAGACCATCCCGAGCAGGGACAGGTCAGCAACGCAGAGATGCCCCCAACCGATGCACAGACGAGCAGACCACCCTGGGTCCCGACTCTAGGCAGATATATATATATATATATACATATATATATATATATATATATATATATATATATATATATATATATATATATATACACACACACAATAAAAACTAAATAAGATAAGGCTCAGAATTGGTTTCTTAACCAAACCTTTTGTTGTGTACCAGAGAAGGGAAGGAGGCAACAACCAGGGCAGGACTGCGGTTTACAAGGTTCATTTAAAACCTTTGATGAATGCGTGGCGTGTGTATGCTACTCAAAGTGAATGAGTACCCACCTGCTCCCAGTTCCACCAACACTGGTTTAACTGTAACTTAAATATTGGGTTTCACTATGTAAAGCGCTTTGAGTCACTAGAGAAAAGCGCTATATAAATATAATTCACTTCACTTCACTATGTGTAATATTAAATATGTAAATGTTACCAAGGGTTGTTGTCTGTAAATGTTGGTTGTATCTTTCGTCGTAATCCAAGAGGGCAAGGCGAAGAGGCAGGTCGTGGACATGCAAGAGGTCATGGGCAAGAGCAGGGCAGCGTGGTCTGGGTCCGAGCAGGGAGGTCGTGGATCGAGGAGAGCAGTCAGGAATCCGGATGCGAGTTGAGTGACAAGGCACAGATAAGGAAGGATAGCGTAGTCACTGAGGAAATACAAAAGGACATGAACCAGGGGAAAACAGAGAGATAGAGCAAAACAAGGGCAAGAAATTCACTGGGAAAACAGGGAATGTCAGACGTGATGCTTACTGGAAGGTTAGCGACGTTCTGGCAAAGGGTCCTCGGGTCTGCTGGTCTTTATGCTGCTCCCTCTCATCAAGTCCAGGTGTGTTGATTATTGATAGCGTGTAGGCTCGTTGCTGCGTGGGCGTGGTGCCCTCAGCACGAGCGAGGGCGCTTCTTGGTGCGCTGTCAGCAGAGGCGCCTCTTGGCTCACTGTCAGCAGAGGCACACGCAGCTCCAGCCGCTGAGGTAACGCGGGTTCGACTCCGCGTCATGACACCTTTCTACATATAAAGTGCAACATTCTCACATATAAAGTGCAACATTAAACTGCTTCAAGTTGTTGCTCAGATTAAATAAAATGACAAAACTTTTCTTCTACATACAAAAAGTGCAGCATTAAACAGTTTCAAGTCAACTCAGCCTCATATTAACTTTTCTTTTTCCCACCCTCCAGCCTTTAACCCTGATGACTTTCAATCAATTTTCATGTTTTCTGCCAGAAAAATCAGTTTATCCACATTGTCTGCAGAAAGAGCAGACCTGCTTGCAGTTACAATGTCCCCAGCTGTGAAAAATACCCTTTCGCTGGGCACGGAGGTAGCAGGTATGGTGAGGTAGTGCCTGGCTAACTTGGCAGTAAGAAGATATGTGGGCTCATTGTTCTTCCACCATAGAAGTGGGTCAAAATCTGCTGCTGTAAAAACACCAACAGCATTTGTTATTGCTTTAGCCCTGCCTGAGTCGCAGAGTAGAAGCTGCTTGAATGCAGTGGGAGCAGTGTTTGTTCGTCTTTCTCTTCGTTGAAGCCATGTTATCCATTGTTGTATCGCACTGCAAAGCCGAAGTGTTCCCAAACGGGAGATCTTAACGAGGCAGGAGGGTCTTCCAGCTCTGGCTTTTACACTTTGTAGTAGCCCGGTCGTTGTTAGCATGCTGTGTGTTGTGCCTCAGTGTGCATTGTTGACACAACGTGTGGTGCGCTACTTAATATGTCCGTGTGGAAACTTGTTCGATACACCTCCGAACCAGAACCCCCGTACCGAAACGGTTCAATACAAATACACGTACCGTTACACCCTTAATACACACCCATCTGAAGATTATAAAAAAAATATATATTTGGTGGGCCAAACAAAATGACTCGGCAAACCAATGTTTGGTATGAGTGCTATGACCTCAAATCTATATCCTAATAACAATATATGTCACGATACATCATTTGGTATATGATTGATGATAGAAAAAATTCAAAGCGGGTTACAAAAGCTCCTAATTTGGCAGTTGACATATGCAGTAACATATTGTGTCTTTTCTAATTGTATTATTTTGTCAAAACGATTATTATTAATGTACTTGTTTATTTACTATTAATATCTGGTTTATTTATTTGACAAAATAATACTGGAAATTATGTAATATTTGACTGCATATTTCAGCAACTAAATTAGGAGCCTGTGTAGTGTCAGAATAATTGTTTGTAAGTTATCACAAAAACTTTGTGTTGCATTGAGTGACTGGTGAGAAGCAAAAGCTGTCTTTGAAACCTACCAAGAGTAAGGCTCGTAAAACTCCACTGTGTTGGGGAAAGTAAGATGATGGTGTTCCTGTTTTCTTTCATGTATTATAATCAAACATAAAGATATTGTCTGACCCAAGTACTACAAAAGCAAAGAGGAAGCAGAACCAGTGTCCCCTCCAGGGGACCTCTTTTTGAACCTCCTTTTTCAACTGTTTTACGAACCTCTTTTTGAACTGTTTTACGAACCTCTTTTTGAACTCATTTACGACCTTTTCTTTTGAACTGTTCCGTAACCAAAGGCAACGCTGTTTATGACACACTTCCCTCTCGAAGTAGCTGTGGTCATGTGGTCGAAGAAAGTAAAATAAAGAAGGGGGAGTACAATCTTTCGGCAGAGCGTGGGTGACACTGTAAAAAGTTAGAGGTCGACACGTTTCTCCTCAATTGAATCCAAATTGAATTATGTCTCTGTTTGATTCTTTGCATCTTGTCTTGTTTAATTGATGTCATCAGTGTTTGAACCTGACATGTAGCCTGTTTTAAAATGGTTTTATTACTAATTCTATATGAAATAATGTATCGCAAAATACATTTTAAACCATATCGTCTATCCATAGTAGAAAGTCCTGTCGTCCTGGTTTGTTTTTCTATTCCTGTAAATAATGTTGTAAAGAGCAGCGTGTTTGTGCGTCACTGAGATTTCAAGACACTTCATACGATAACTTGTTTTTCCTAAGTGCATGTAAAAGTACTGAATGCATTGTGTGACTGAGCAGACATGGTGTGTGTTTGTCTTGCAGACATCTGTGAAGAACATCTTCACCCTGAGCAACAGAAGTGGAGCTTCAGGATGCAGACGGAGGAGCCACAGCCCTCCCACATTAAGAAGGAAGAGGAATACCTACTGATGCCCCATTTTAAAAAGGAAGAGGAGGACCCACTGACACCCCGATTTAAAGAGGAGATGGAGGACCCACTGACCCCTCACATTCAAGAGGAAGAGGAAGAACACAGCATCAGTCAGCAGAGAGAGCATCTTGAAGGACTGGAGGAGGTTGATGTCACCAAGATGCCAGTGACTGGTGTCCCTGTGAAGAGTGAAGATGATGAGGTGAAAGGTGAAAGTGAGGAGAGGGGAGGGGGGGAGCCTCCAAGCAGCAGCTCAACACAACACATGACAACAGAAGCTGATGGAGACCACTGTGGAGGATCACAAGCAGACAAGCTCTTAGCTCCACTATCAGATAGTGAGGACACAACGTCACACTCTCCTGACACTGATGATGAAGACTCTAAAGATGATAAGACATGTCACACTGACAACACTCACTTCACATCTTCTCACTGTCACAAAACTTTTAAATGCCGTCGTAGTCTGAAAAGACACATGAGAACACACACTGGAGAAAAACCTTTTCATGTTTTATCTGTAGGAAAGATTTTACTAAAAGACAAAATTTGAAAAGACACATGAGAACACACACTGGAGAAAAACCTTTTTCATGTTCAATCTGCAGTAAAGATTTTACGCATTGGCACAATTTGAAAACACACATGAGAATACATACTGGTGAAAAACCTTTTTCCTGCTCAGAATGTGGCAAAAGTTTTGTAATAAATCAAACGTTAAAAGTACACATGAGAATACACACTAGAGAAAAAACTTTTTCCTGCTCAGAATGTGGTAAAAGTTTTGTAACAAATCAAACCTTAAAAGCACACATGAGAACACACACTGGTGAAAAACCTTTTCCGGGTTCAATCTGCGGTAAAGATTTTACTCTAAAGACCCTTTTAAAAACACACATGAGAACACACTCTGGTGAAAAACCCTACTCCTGTTCAAGATGCAACAAAAGCTTTCGTCACTGACAATCTTTCACAGTACACATGAGAAGACACCCAGGAGAGAAAGTGTTGAGTTGCAGTGTGTGTGGTGAAAGATTGTCTTCTAAGTACCAGTGTAAGAAACACAAGTGTGCTGGTGAGAACAGCAGCAGCAAATGAAACTGCAGGATTTGAAATAAACTGTCCAGACTTTCATTTTGACTTTCTAACAACATCAGCACATATAACATGTGTGACATTGTTGTTTGTGTACAATAATGTTATTATGAATCTAACATTTATAGATTAGACATTTCAGATTAGTGCTTTTATTTCAGTCAAGTACATGAGTTATTATACACATTTGTGACTTTAAAATGAACAGATTTTTGACTGAAAAGGTGAGAATAAACAGTATATAAAATATGTTAGTTACAGTAAACATTTTAAGTGTAGATATCCATAATTTACTTTTATACTTATTCATAATATTGTTTCATATGTTTTATGTAATAATGAAGAGTTGCATTTTTTTTTTCAAATTGTAGATGATTGCATAGATGAACTCCTTTATATGATGTACATATTTGTTTTACATGTGTTCATACCTTTGCTTTTGAGTACTCATAAATCCCTCTTAGTTCATATTTACTGGTTCACATCTGAAACATCTTCTGGACCACTTCTGGAAGCATATTAATATTTACTTTATACATCATTTGAACAATTGTTTTTATACAAGATCATTTACTTTTAAAATGTGTGACTTTATGAATTATTTGTTGGGTCTCTATAATCCATTTTATTAATTATCTTTTTTACTCTCTTGCGTAATATGATGATTGTTTTGTGATTGTTTTATATGTATGTCCCCAGACTTTTATGCAATGAACAATGTATGCTTCAACTAAAGTTGGGTACAATAATTATAGTTAATATTCATAAGTATTTATTTTATTCTATTTTGTATTGCACTCCATTTTTTTATGTTTTCTTTATATGACTTACATGTAGTGTCCAGCTTACTTCATCATCTATATTAACTCATAAAAATGTGATGACCTTTATTCCTTTAATTTCAATATTATCCATCATTGTTTGTGTTTTACATTTTTACAATCTCCAAATATGATATATTTAGTTTTATTGAAGTTTAGTGACAGTTTATTGACGTGCAGCCATCTATTTTATGGTCAAGTTCTCTCTGGATAAAATAAGACGAGAGTTAAATCAAGCTGTAATGAAGGTGAAGAATGGAAGATTATTATATACATAATTATATATAGTTACACTCAGTAGTGACAATTAAAGACACTTCCATCCTGTTCATTTGAGCAAAAAAAGAGAGTTAAGTGTAATATTGTAAACAGTAGAAGAATATTAATATCAGCAGTCAATATTCCAGCATTGTGAAGCTGACCTATGGTAAAAAATATATTCAGCTTTAAATGCTTTTTGAGAGTGATTTAATTATCAGAATCAGAAATACTTTAATAATCCCTGAGTGGAAATACACATTTTCATTAACATGTGAATATTAAATGTAATAATGTATGATATTAATAAAATAGTAAAATGTTACTTTTGGGGATGTCTAACATCCTGAATGTTTTCATGCTGGAATAGTTTTAATTAGTAGAGAGTGAAACAAATGAGGAAGTAATGATAATGATGGTTTGTTTTTAGTCTGTTTATGAATAATTAAAATAGCAAAATGGAGCTTACATCCTCAGTGAGCTGAACTCCAGCAGTAAAGATGAGAGAAATAATGTGGAAAGGTCAGAAGTCAAAATGTTTCTTCAGGTAATACATGGAGCCTCTGCTGCCAACTATTTAGTAAAAAAAAACTATATATATATATATATATGTATATATATATATATATATATATATATATATATATATATATATATATGTATGTGTATATATATATATATATATATGTATATATATATATATATAGAGAGAGAGAGAGAGAGCGAGAGAGAGAGAGAGAGAGAGGTAGATATATAGATATATAGATTGATGGATATAATATAAATAACGACAAAGGAAATTTTAAAAGAACATGAAAACCTCCCACATTCTAAAATACATTATAAAAACGATTACCATCAAAAACAAAAATAATATCATGAGTGTAATATTAATTTTGTTTCTTGTTTTTCTTTCCTTATGCTACTTTTGTTTCAAAACATTTTTAAATATTTGAATATTTTCACGGAAATAAGTATTATGTGTTTTGTTTTTTGGGGGAAAAATTTGAAATGGACGAGTTTACTTTTATTTTCACAAGAAGTAAATTGTATATAATAAAATAGTTTTACCGGGGGTGGAAAGCTGGTTGTACTTATTCCTCTCGCGAGATTTGGAAAAGAGCTGGTTACTTGTTTCTCTCGCGAGATCTGACAACACTGAGCGCGAACCAAACACGGCGAGGATAAAGCAAGATGGCGTCTGACGGTGAAGACGTTATTGCAGTCGTCACAGTTCAATGTTCTTAATCTGTGCCTCCATGTACACATATATGTCCTTTATTACACTCTAGTAAATAGAGTAAACATCGTTAATAACTGTTTGCATCCGGTTATATTAGTCTGAGCGCACTTTGATGCTTCTCGAGCTAGCTTAGCCTGCTAGTTAGCTTAGCTTGTTAGCTGCTAACAAAGAGAGGCGGAAGTGATCAAAACACATCACTAAGTAGAGATCAAGTGTGAGTGTAAAGTGTTGTGATTGTGTGAAAATGTGCCAAAGAACCACAGCAGAGTACGAGGAGGAACTTAGTCCAACAAAAGAGGAGAAAGAGCGACAACATGAAAAACATCAAGTTGTGTTGCACAGAACAGGTTTGTTTACTTCTTACTCTCACATCTTTACTAACTTTATATTTCATTATTAACACTATTCTTCAATAAGTTGTCTGTAGGAAGATGAATTGTCATGTGAGGATGATGCACTGATTGTTTTACATTGTTCATAAGAAGGAGACATTGTCAGACACACAATATTTATGAGAGGTTGATGTTTGTAACAATGTGTATCAACATGTTTACACAAAACTCACACAGTCACCGGGGGAAAATTCCAGAGAGCAGGTTAAGTGCAAAGTCCTGAGTATGGAAAGCTCGAGAGTTTTACCTCCAAAAATAAGAGAGGTAAGACAAATTCAGAGTCAGTTACCATGGTTACTGATGCTGTAAACCTAGCCTGCTAGCTGGCAGGTTTGACAAGTTATATATGTGTGTCAAAGCTATACTGACCTGCTATTTCCTTCATGTCGGTGTTCGTTGATGCAGCCATTAATGTTGCATTGATTATTGAAAAAACAGCCTGCTCTAAAGATGACATCTTGATCTCATACCATCTCAAACCAATTGACTGTTCATTATTAAGTGAAGTGTCTTATAGTCGCTTAAGTTCGTCTTTTACCAAGCAACACTATGTTTTATCCAGTTACTCAATTAATCGGAAACATTTCCCGTAGAACACTTGATTAATAACATTTTCAATAGCTAGAGCCCATTATTTCATGTACGATTTAATACTTAGCATGTAGGAGCTAAAATGTGTTTTGTTTGTGTCCTGTAGACATCCATCAGCTGATTGGACACCAAGAAGAATGTCTCCCTCATCTGCAGGGGGACAGTTTCACTGTAAAGTATCCACAGCCCTCACATTTCAAAGGGGACAAGGGGGATTCACAGCCCTTTTATTTTAAAGAGGAAGAGGAGGGAGAGTGTCCTGTAGGGCAGGAGGAGGCTGATGTCAGCAAGTTTCCACTGACTGTTGTCTCTGTGAAGACTGAAGAGCATGAAGACAAACCACCTGAGTCCTCACAGCTTCATCACAGTCCAAGTAAGCACAACATCCACATATCATCTAATAAAATGTTTGTGACACATGTTCATCCGGGGGCCACATTTAGGACTAAAGATGGAGATAAATTTGCTTTTTAACACCACCATTTAAAAATGAATGCCCATCAATCATCAACAATGTAATTGCTGGGGTGTAACCATGTGACCTAGAGGCCGTCCTCCTTACCTCACGTGGTCAAATGAAGGCAAACATTCAATATGGCTACTGTTTATTTACCTTAGCAGCACATATGTCAGCATATTTCAAAGGTTTAGTGGTGAAGATTAGGGATGTATTTGTGTATACGTGTATTTGTATTTAACCGTTTCGGTACGGGGGTTTCGGTTTGGTTCGGAGGTGTACCGAATGAGTTTCCACACGAACATATTAACCTAAAGCCTTAACAAGCTGCTCCGCTTCGTTATGCCTGTCCCTGTCAGTACTCTACACAGCACCCAGCATTGTCCCACCCACAAAACCATCTGATTGGTTACAGAAAGAGCGGTAACAGCCAATCAGCAGTTCATATTCAGAGCAGTAACAGCCAATCAGCAGTGTGTATTCAGAGCGCAAGGAGTCAGTGGTCCACCGTCGTCATAAGCAGGTAGGTGTTTAGCTGGTAAGCATCAGGCAGCGGACTCTCCCCAAATTATAATAAACACCTCCCAGTCAACTACAAACCATGTTTCCATATGAGTTGGGAAATCCTGTTAGATGTAAATATAAACAGAATACAATGATTTACAAATCATTTTCAACCCATATTCAGTTGAATATGCTACAAAGACAACATATTTGATGTTCAAACTGATAAACTTTTTTTTCCCGCAAATAATCATTAACTTTAGAATTTAATGCCAGCAACACGTGACAAAGAAGTTGGGAAAGGTGGCAATACCTACTGATAAAGTTGAGGAATGCTCATCAAACACTTATATGGAACATCCCACAGGTGTGCAGGCTAATTGGGAACAGGTGGGTGCCATGATTGGGTATAAAAGCAGATTCCATGAAATGCTAAGTAATTCACAAACAAGGATGAGGGTCACCACTTTGTAAGCAAATTGTCGAACAGTTTTAGAACAACATTTCTCAACAAGCTATTGCAAGTAATTTAGGGATTTTACCATCTACGGTCCGTAAAATCATCAAAAGTTCAGAGAATCTGGAGAAATCACTGCACGTAAGCAATGATATTACGGACCTTTGAGCCCTCAGGCAGTACCGCATCAAAAACCGACATCAGTGTGTAAATGATATCACCACATGGGCTCAGGAACACTTCATAAAACCACTGTCAGTAACTATAGTTGGGCGCTACATGTGTAAGTGCAAGTTAAAACTACTATGCAAAGCCAAACCCATTTATCAACAATATCCTGAAACGCCGCCAGCTTGGCTGGGCCCGAGCTCACCTAAGATGGACTGATGCAAAGTGAAAAGGTGTTCTGTGGTCTGGAAACAGACGACGTGGTGTCCTCCAGAACAAAGAGGAAAAGAACCATCTGGATTGTTACATGAGCAAAGTTCAAAAGGCAGCATCTGTGATGGTATGGGGGTGTATTAGTGCCCAAGGCATGGGTAACTTACACATCTGTGAAGGCACCATTAATGCTGAATGGTCCATACAGGTTTTGGAGCACCATATGTTGCCATCCAAGCAACGTTATCAGGGACGCCCCCTGCTTATTTCAGCAAGACAAGTGTTACAACAGCGTGGCTTCGTTGTAAAAGAGTGCGGGTACTTTCCTGGCCCGCCTGCAGTCCATACCTGTCTCCCATTGAAAATGTGTGACACATTATGAAGCATAAAATACAACAGCGGAGACCCCGGACTGTTGAAGGACTGAAGCTCTACATAAAACAAGAATGGGAAAGAATTCCACTTTCAAAGCTTCAACAATTAGTTTCCTCAGTTCCCAAACGTTTATTGAGTGTTGTTAAAAGAAAAGGTGATGTAACACAGTGGTGAACATGCCCTTTCCCAACTACTTTGGCATGTGTTGCAGCCACGAAATTTTAAGTTAATTATTATTTGCAAAAAAAATAAAGTTTATGAGTTTGAACATCAAATATGTTGTCTTTGTAGTGCATTCAATTGAATATGGGTTGAAAAGGATTTGCAAATCATTTTATTCCGTTTATGTTTACATCTAACACAATTTCCCAACTCATATGGAAACAAGGTTTGTACTAGTAACATCACTATGAGCCCGTTGACGTTCTAGAAACAAACAGCAGCTCAGCTCGCTTGCAGTCCTGGCTTGAGGTGAAGGCTAATTAGCTTTTAACATTAGCGCATTTTGCTGTGTGTGTGTGTGTGTTACAAACAGCAAAGCCCTGTCCGTCTGTTATTTCACTTTTCCTTTTTATGTGTTAATTGAGCTGTTTTGAAGCATCAAACAAGGACATTATGTTAAATGAAGAGTTTCTGTCTCTGATCGCTGATATAATAATGAGTTTTAGGTATTTCAAAGATGGCGCTAGTATGTGCTTTGGCCTGCTGTGTCTCGCTGTCAGCTCTGTTCGTTTTTGTGTTGTTTGCGTCTATTTTCGTCTCTGTCAGCTCACTGCTTGTGTATGACGAAGAAGGCCCAGCAAAGGATGTACTTCCTGCGGCAGCTGAGGTAACTTAAGGTGCCGACCAAGATGCTGGTGCAGTTTTATTCAGCCATCATCGAGTCCATCCTCACCTCCTCCATCACTGTGTGGTTCCCCGGCACCACAGTCCAGGACAAGCATCGACTGTGTAATTGCTGGGGTCCAAGTCAGCTTTTTCACCTGCATGGATTCCTGCCTTCCTTTCCCGCCCCCTGGTTCCTCTCCCCCAGCGGCAGTGTCTCCGGCGCCGTAGTAAACGTGGCGGCCAGCTGGTGAAATTTAGGGCACTCCTGGCCCGGCTTCCCATGGCTTCCCGAAGGAGGAATGGTGCGGTATCCGGTCTCCTCCTGCACCCATGCTCGCTGGATCCCATCAGTTCCTGGCTTGTTCCTATATCGTTGGTTTGGAGGATGAGACTTGCCGCCGTTGCTCCTGCTGTCCCCGCCCCCGGAGGCGCGGGGTGGATTCCCGCCACCTGCGGGCTGTCTGTCGGGCCCCACCTGGAATAGCTGCGGCCTTGGACGTGGTGGCCCCTGCCAGGTTCAGTCTTGTGAACGCAAAATCTTTGACAAACAAAACGATTATCCTGAACTTCCCGCAGACTTGACCAATTCTGTGTGACGGAAACATGGCTGAGAGCCGGTGAGTCCGCCCCTCTTAATGAACTTCTGCTTCCAGAGTGTTCCTACGTTTATTCTCCGCGGTCGTCTGGTCGAAAAGGAGGAGGATTAGCAGTGGTTTTTAAAAATGAATTTAAATGCCGTCTGATACGCCTGCAATCCTCCTTTTCAAGCTTGGAACTGTGCATGTTTGAACTGGGTCTTTCTGATGTCGTCCTGTGTGCCGTCGTCCATCGACCACCCAAGTACCACGAAGACTTTATAACTGACTTTTCTGAAATTTGGGCTGAAATCCTGCCTAAATATAATCTTGTCCTTATTGCTGGTGATTTTAATATTCACACCTAAGCCCAGACGAGTCGCTTTCCAGGAGCTTCCTGACTCATTTAACTTTGTACAGTCTGTGTGTGGTTCCACACATGAACGCAGGCATAAACTCCATTTAGTGCTCTCGTATGGTTTGCGACGCTGTGTTCTCTGATCATATGCCGATCCTGTTTGATATTCCCACTCAGTGTCCGTTACATTGTGCGCTCCGCCTCAACGCTCTCGCATGTTTAATTCTTGGTCTCCTGCTCTGTTTTCTCTTCCATTTTTTAGAATCTTTGTGATGATAATTCTGCAGCCTCTGTGTGTCTGAATACTGAAGAGTTGGTTTCTGGGTTCAACTCTATTTGTTTACAAACACTGGATACTATCCCTCCTTTCAAGTTCCGCCGCGCCAAACCCACACCTGAGCCCTGGTTGAATGACATCACTCGTGCGGCCAGGCGCGAATGTAGGAGAGCAGAGAGAACAATGGAAAAAAGACAGGCTGCATGTGTCTTTTGCCATTTTTAAAGAGAGCATGTTGTCCTCCAGCAAAGATGAATAAATATCTATCTGAGATTATAGCTTCTAACTGTAACAACCCCAGAGTTCTGTTCAAGACCATTAGCATTGTCATTGATGCTCCCAAATCTGTTGGTTTTGATGCTTCTTCAGAATTCTGTGAAAATTCTGTCCACTTTTTCACTGACTAAATTGTGTCACCTAGAGCCAGTTTATCTCAGCTTTCCTAGGACCTTTCTATTCCTCTGCACTTTTCTTCTGTTTTCCATCAGTTTGAGCCGGTGTCCTTTTCCTTTCTAAAGGACACGGTTAGTCATATGAAGCCCTCTGGTTCTCCTGCAGATGCCCTCCCACCTCGCGTGTTTAAGGAGGTACTTGCTACTATTGGATCAAGCGTCCTTAACATTATCAATAGTAGCCTCTCTTCTGGAATAGTACCAGCAGAGTTTACAGGATGGAAGAGGGGTTAGTGCGTCTGCCTCACAATATGAAGGCCCTGAGTAGTCAGGGTTCAATTCCGGGCTCGGGATCTTTCTGTGTGGAGTGTGCATGTCCTCCCCGTGAATGTGTGGGTTCCCTCCGGGTACTCCGGCTTCCTCCTACTTCCAAAGAAATGCACCTGGGGATAGGTTGATTGGCAACACTAAATGGTCCCTAGTGTGTGAATGTGAGTGTGAATGTTGTCTGTTTATCAGTGTTGGCCCTGTGATTTTATGTTGTTTAGTCCAAGTCGCTCTCCCTCCCCTCGGCACTTATAACTACTGTACGTAGGGATTTATCTCGACTCGTCTTGACGACTGCAACGCCCTGTATGTAGGCATTAGCCAGGCCTCCCTCGCCTGCATGCAGCTCGTGCAGAACTCTGCTGCTCGTCTGCTAACACAGACCCACAGGCGTGAGCACATCACCCCCATACTAGCGTCCCTTCACTGGCTCCCTGGGTTCTACCGAATCAATTAGTAGAACTACTATTTGTTTTCAAATGTCTAAACAACATCGCTCCAACATACATCTCCGACCTCCTTCGGCCTTGCTGAACACGCCCCCCACCCCCACCTGATCCCTTAGATAATGGGGGGGGGGGGGGCAGTAACGTCAGCTGCTGTTGACGGTCTCTTACACAAGGCTGAAGCTAAGCGGTGACAGAGCTTTCGCCGCTGCTACTCGCAAGCTCTGGAACAACTTAACTTTGAGTGTTAGACAGGCCTCCTCTCTTCCTGTTTTTAAATCACTCTTAAAAACACACTTTTATTCCATGGCCTTTAACATTCTGTGATCTCCATTTTGCTATGGCAGCCCATTATGCACCTGCTGTGAACCTGTTTCTATGTTTTATTTATTATCTATCGGGCTTTGTTTGTGTTGTGGTGTGTTTGCTAGTTTCCCTTGTGTTATCTTTTAACCTGCCTATTGTACAGCACTTTGTGGTAAATATTAAATGTGCTGTATAAGTAAAGTTGATTTGGTTTGATTTGAGCAAAGCTGGACTTTTCTAAAGAATGTTTGTTTTCTCCTGTCCCGCAGACGTTGAAGAAGAACCTCTACCCCATGAGCAGGAGAAGGAACCACAGTCGCCCAACATACGCGAGAAAAAAGAGGTACCACATTCCCAGCACAGCAAAGAGGGAGGAGAGGAGCCACATCCCCCCCACATTAAAGAGGAAGGCGAGACGCCACAGACCCATAATGTTAAACTGACCCTTCACATTAAAGGGCAAGCGGAGGACCCACTGATCTTACACATCAAAAATGAAGAGGAGGACCCACTGACCCCTCACTTTAAGGAGCAAGAGAACCTGCTGACTCCTCACATTAAAAAGGAAGAGGAGGACCCACTGACACCCTACTTTAAAGAGGAAGAGGAGGACCAAGAGCCGCCGCACATTAAAGAGGAAGAGGAGGAAGAGGGCATCAGTCAGCCTAAATGGTTGGAGGAGTTCCCAGTGACTGGTGTCCCTGTGAAGAGTGAAGATGATGAGGTGAAAGGTGAAAGTGAGGAGAGGGGAGGGGGGGAGCCTCCAAGCAGCAGCTCAACACAACACATGACAACAGAAGCTGATGGAGACCACTGTGGAGGATCACAAGCAGACAAGCTCTTAGCTCCACTATCAGATAGTGAGGACACAACGTCACACTCTCCTGACACTGATGATGAAGACTCTAAAGATGATAAGACATGTCACACTGACAACACTCACTTCACATCTTCTCACTCTCACAAAACCTTTAAATATCCTAGTAAATTGAAAAGACACATGAGAACACACACTGGAGAAAAACCTTTTTCTTGTTCACTCTGCAGTAAAGGTTTTAGACAAAGTATCAATTTGAAAGTACACATGAGAACACACACTGGTGAAAAACCTTTTTCCTGTTCAACCTGTGGTAAACGTTTTCTTGTAAGTCACAATTTGAAAGTACACATTAGAACACACACTGGTGAAAAACCTTTTTCCTGTTCAACCTGTGGTAAAGGTTTTACAGAAAGTCAGAAATTGAAAGTACACATGAGAACACACACTGGTGAAAAACCTTTTTCCTGTTCAACCTGTGGTAAAGGTTTTACAGAAATTGAAAGTACACATGAGAACACACACTGGTGAAAAGCCTTTTTTCTGTTCAACCTGTGGTAAAGGTTTTGCACAAAGTCAGGATGTGAAAAGACACGTGAGAACACACACTGGTGAAAAAGCTTTTTCCTGTTCAATCTGTGGTAAAGGTTTTACAAGAAGTACAGATGTGAAAAGACACATGAGAACACACACTGGGAAAAAAATCGCATTCCTGTTCAATCTGCAACAGAATCTTTTGTCGACAATCAAGCCTTGTAGCACACATGAGAAGACACCCAGGAGAGAAAGTGTTGAGTTGCAGTGTGTGTGGTGAAAGATTGTCTTCTAAGTACCAGTGTAAGAAACACAAGTGTGCTGGTGAGAACAGCAGCAGCAAATGAAACTGCAGGATTTGAAATAAACTGTCCAGACTTTCATTTTGACTTTCTAACAACATCAGCACATATAACATGTGTGACATTGTTGTTTGTCTAACAATCTGTTTAATATGATCTTTACATTTATAGATTACATAGTTTGAAATATAAAATTATTACTTATTTGTACTTCTAATTGTTAATAATCCCATAGATTATCACCTTTATATGATATACATATGTACTGGTTCACATCTGAAACATCTTCTGGACCACTTCAGGAAGCATATTATTATTTACTTTTTACATCATTTAAACAGTTGTCTTTTATACAATTTTAAAATGTGTGATTTTATGAATCATTTGTTGGGAATCTGTAATCCATTTTATTATTATCTTTATTACTCTCTTTTGTATTATGATAATTGTGTTGTGATTATTTTAAATGTATGTCCCCAGACCTCTATGCAATAAAAAGTGAGAGAAAATGTCTGAATTGTTTGTGGAAGGATGGTTTTGTTTTTCAAACATACATTTGTGAATTAAAAACATCCATCCATCCATTTTCTACCACTTTTCCCTTTGGGGTCACGGGGGGCGCTGGTGCCTATCTCAGCTACAATCAGGCGGAAGGCAGTGTACAACCTGGATAAGTCGCCACCTCATCGCAGGGCCAACACAGATAGACAAACAACATTCACACTCACATTCACACATTAGGGACCATTTAGTGTTGCCAATCAACCTATCCCCAGGTGTATGTCTTTGGAGGTGGGAGGGGCCTATCCCCAGGAGCATGTCTTTGGGGGTGGGAGGGGCCTATCCCCAGGTGCATGTCTTTGGGGGTGGGAGGGGCCTATCCCCAGGTGCATGTCTTTGGAGGTGGGAGGAAGCCGGAGTACCCGGAGGGAACCCACGCATTCACGGGGAGAACATGCAAACTCCACACAGAAAGATCCCTTATTGTGTTTTAGACATTTTTTTTTTCTTTTTCAACATCCCCAAAACAATATTAATATCAATCAAAGTTTGGAATGTCAGGGAAAGCCGATATTGTACATTGTCTCACAGGGATTTCATTCATTCATTTCATTCATAAAATATAGTGTTTATTTTGTTTCCCTATCGCAGAACGAACAAGTGTTGTCTTCAATTGCAAAACAACATCTTAAAAATTATTTAAAGTTATCAATCCGGGGCTTTTTTTCTTAAATTAACCCTTTGGCGTTTGGAAGAATGGAAACTTTCAAATTATGGGTATTTTCTATTTTTTTTGTTCCAGAGAAAATACAGTAAAGAAGAAATAGTAAAGAAGTAAAAAAAAAAGATTTACAGGAATCACAATATTTTGAACAAAAGCCTTTATAATTGCTTAAAATATTGTGTTTGTTTGCAGGTCGTACTTAATGAAATCTTCTAATAATAAAATATTTTATCAGTCAATAAGTGCATCAGCGACCAAATGCCTTTTTCAAACCATTGCTGTACAAAGATGGATTTGTTTCTCATTTTAATATAAGAACAATTCCATAGTGGAGTATTGTGTGTGATGAAGTTGTGTTTGTAAATTAGTTTCCAGTACAACAACACTTGCTGGTAGGGATGGGTACTGTTCACTTCTAATTCCATGTTTTATGTGTTATATATGTCAATATATTGTGTGTTTGTATTTTGCCAACATGGTAGAATCACATGATAGGCAGGTTGTATCATGTTTTTCTGTCAGAAGAGCAAGGTTTTGTTTGGACGAGCAATATGTAGCTGTATTGACAAGTATGGCAAGTTCCTGTAAGCGTTGTAAGAAAAGCAAAAGGGTGCATTGCCAAAGGCGTAAAGCACATGGTATTCCCGCTCACTCTCCCATCCAAATACTAACCAGGCCTGACCGGGCTTACATTCTCAGAGCTGACCAGATCCGGCATGCTCAGTGTAGTCTGGCCGTAAACTGAGCAAATAACCTCAACATCAGATTGTTAAATGTGACAAGCTGCTTGACAGGACCTTTCTGCAATGAGCAAGGTGCGTGTGATACAATAATCACTGCTCTTTTTCTCAGCCTCTCCAACTCTTTGGACGTTTACGCCACTGCTAGCACTGAAGTGCCTTGATGGCACGTGGGTCACTGTTGGTGATACTGCAAACCTTGCAATCAATCTCAAAGCCAGTCAAAAGTAAACAAACATGTATGAGTTGAAAGTGAGAGTAGTAAAGCGGGGCTCAGTGTGACGTGAGGGTGCATCCAACACACTTACAGTCCAAAGTAAACAAACATGTATGAGTTGAAAGTGAGAGTAGTAAAGCTGGGCTCAGTGTGACGTGAGGGTGCATCCAACACACTTACAGTCCAAAGTAAACAAACATGTATGAGTTGAAAGTGAGAGTAGTAAAGCGGGGCTCAGTGTGACGTGAGGGTGCATCCAACACACTTACAGTCCAAAGTAAACAAACATGTATGAGTTGAAAGTGAGAGTAGTAAAGCGGGGCTCAGTGTGACGTGAGGGTGCATCCAACACACTTACAGTCCAAAGTAAACAAACATGTATGAGTTGAAAGTGAGAGTAGTAAAGCGGGGCTCAGTGTGACGTGAGGGTGCATCCAACACACTTACAGTCCAAAGTAAACAAACATGTATGAGTTGAAAGTGAGAGTAGTAAAGCTGGGCTCAGTGTGACGTGAGGGTGCATCCAACACACTTACAGTCCAAAGTAAACAAACATGTATGAGTTGAAAGTGAGAGTAGTAAAGCGGGGCTCAGTGTGACGTGAGGGTGCATCCAACACACTTACAGTCCAAAGTAAACAAACATGTATGAGTTGAAAGTGAGAGTAGTAAAGCGGGGCTCAGTGTGACGTGAGGGTGCATCCAACACACTTACAGTCCAAAGTAAACAAACATGTATGAGTTGAAAGTGAGAGTAGTAAAGCTGGGCTCAGTGTGACGTGAGGGTGCATCCAACACACTTACAGTCCAAAGTAAACAAACATGTATGAGTTGAAAGTGAGAGTAGTAAAGCGGGGCTCAGTGTGACGTGAGGGTGCATCCAACACACTTACAGTCCAAAGTAAACAAACATGTATGAGTTGAAAGTGAGAGTAGTAAAGCGGGGCTCAGTGTGACGTGAGGGTGCATCCAACACACTTACAGTCCAAAGTAAACAAACATGTATGAGTTGAAAGTGAGAGTAGTAAAGCTGGGCTCAGTGTGACGTGAGGGTGCATCCAACACACTTACAGTCCAAAGTAAACAAACATGTATGAGTTGAAAGTGAGAGTAGTAAAGCGGGGCTCAGTGTGACGTGAGGGTGCATCCAACACACTTACAGTCCAAAGTAAACAAACATGTATGAGTTGAAAGTGAGAGTAGTAAAGCGGGGCTCAGTGTGACGTGAGGGTGCATCCAACACACTTACAGTCCAAAGTAAACAAACATGTATGAGTTGAAAGTGAGAGTAGTAAAGCGGGGCTCAGTGTGACGTGAGGGTGCATCCAACACACTTACAGTCCAAAGTAAACAAACATGTATGAGTTGAAAGTGAGAGTAGTAAAGCTGGGCTCAGTGTGACGTGAGGGTGCATCCAACACACTTACAGTCCAAAGTAAACAAACATGTATGAGTTGAAAGTGAGAGTAGTAAAGCGGGGCTCAGTGTGACGTGAGGGTGCATCCAACACACTTACAGTCCAAAGTAAACAAACATGTATGAGTTGAAAGTGAGAGTAGTAAAGCTGGGCTCAGTGTGACGTGAGGGTGCATCCAACACACTTACAGTCCAAAGTAAACAAACATGTATGAGTTGAAAGTGAGAGTAGTAAAGCTGGGCTCAGTGTGACGTGAGGGTGCATCCAACACACTTACAGTCCAAAGTAAACAAACATGTATGAGTTGAAAGTGAGAGTAGTAAAGCGGGGGCTCAGTGTGACGTGAGGGTGCATCCAACACACTTACAGTCCAAAGTAAACAAACATGTATGAGTTGAAAGTGAGAGTAGTAAAGCTGGGCTCAGTGTGACGTGAGGGTGCATCCAACACACTTACAGTCCAAAGTAAACAAACATGTATGAGTTGAAAGTGAGAGTAGTAAAGCTGGGCTCAGTGTGACGTGAGGGTGCATCCAACACACTTACAGTCCAAAGTAAACAAACATGTATGAGTTGAAAGTGAGAGTAGTAAAGCTGGGCTCAGTGTGACGTGAGGGTGCATCCAACACACTTACAGTCCAAAGTAAACAAACATGTATGAGTTGAAAGTGAGAGTAGTAAAGCTGGGCTCAGTGTGACGTGAGGGTGCATCCAACACACTTACAGTCCAAAGTAAACAAACATGTATGAGTTGAAAGTGAGAGTAGTAAAGCGGGGCTCAGTGTGACGTGAGGGGTGCATCCAACACACTTACAGTCCAAAGTAAACAAACATGTATGAGTTGAAAGTGAGAGTAGTAAAGCGGGGCTCAGTGTGACGTGAGGGTGCATCCAACACACTTACAGTCCAAAGTAAACAAACATGTATGAGTTGAAAGTGAGAGTAGTAAAGCTGGGCTCAGTGTGACGTGAGGGTGCATCCAACACACTTACAGTCCAAAGTAAACAAACATGTATGAGTTGAAAGTGAGAGTAGTAAAGCTGGCTCAGTGTGACGTGAGGGTGCATCCAACACACTTACAGTCCAAAGTAAACAAACATGTATGAGTTGAAAGTGAGAGTAGTAAAGCTGGGCTCAGTGTGACGTGAGGGTGCATCCAACACACTTACAGTCCAAAGTAAACAAACATGTATGAGTTGAAAGTGAGAGTAGTAAAGCGGGGCTCAGTGTGACGTGAGGGTGCATCCAACACACTTACAGTCCAAAGTAAACAAACATGTATGAGTTGAAAGTGAGAGTAGTAAAGCGGGGCTCAGTGTGACGTGAGGGTGCATCCAACACACTTACAGTCCAAAGTAAACAAACATGTATGAGTTGAAAGTGAGAGTAGTAAAGCGGGGCTCAGTGTGACGTGAGGGTGCATCCAACACACTTACAGTCCAAAGTAAACAAACATGTATGAGTTGAAAGTGAGAGTAGTAAAGCGGGGCTCAGTGTGACGTGAGGGTGCATCCAACACACTTACAGTCCAAAGTAAACAAACATGTATGAGTTGAAAGTGAGAGTAGTAAAGCTGGGCTCAGTGTGACGTGAGGGTGCATCCAACACACTTACAGTCCAAAGTAAACAAACATGTATGAGTTGAAAGTGAGAGTAGTAAAGCTGGGCTCAGTGTGACGTGAGGGTGCATCCAACACACTTACAGTCCAAAGTAAACAAACATGTAAGAGTTGAAAGTGAGAGTAGTAAAGCGGGGCTCAGTGTGACGTGAGGGTGCATCCAACACACTTACAGTCCAAAGTAAACAAACATGTATGAGTTGAAAGTGAGAGTAGTAAAGCTGGGCTCAGTGTGACGTGAGGGTGCATCCAACACACTTACAGTCCAAAGTAAACAAACATGTATGAGTTGAAAGTGTGAGTAGTAAAGCGGGGCTCAGTGTGACGTGAGGGTGCATCCAACACACTTACAGTCCAAAGTAAACAAACATGTATGAGTTGAAAGTGAGAGTAGTAAAGCGGGGCTCAGTGTGACGTGAGGGTGCATCCAACACACTTACAGTCCAAAGTAAACAAACATGTATGAGTTGAAAGTGAGAGTAGTAAAGCTGGGCTCAGTGTGACGTGAGGGTGCATCCAACACACTTACAGTCCAAAGTAAACAAACATGTATGAGTTGAAAGTGAGAGTAGTAAAGCGGGGCTCAGTGTGACGTGAGGGTGCATCCAACACACTTACAGTCCAAAGTAAACAAACATGTATGAGTTGAAAGTGAGAGTAGTAAAGCTGGGCTCAGTGTGACGTGAGGGTGCATCCAACACACTTACAGTCCAAAGTAAACAAACATGTATGAGTTGAAAGTGAGAGTAGTAAAGCGGGGCTCAGTGTGACGTGAGGGTGCATCCAACACACTTACAGTCCAAAGTAAACAAACATGTATGAGTTGAAAGTGAGAGTAGTAAAGCGGGGCTCAGTGTGACGTGAGGGTGCATCCAACACACTTACAGTCCAAAGTAAACAAACATGTATGAGTTGAAAGTGAGAGTAGTAAAGCTGGGCTCAGTGTGTACGTGAGGGTGCATCCAACACACTTACAGTCCAAAGTAAACAAACATGTATGAGTTGAAAGTGAGAGTAGTAAAGCTGGGCTCAGTGTGACGTGAGGGTGCATCCAACACACTTACAGTCCAAAGTAAACAAACATGTATGAGTTGAAAGTGAGAGTAGTAAAGCGGGGCTCAGTGTGACGTGAGGGTGCATCCAACACACTTACAGTCCAAAGTAAACAAACATGTATGAGTTGAAAGTGAGAGTAGTAAAGCTGGGCTCAGTGTGACGTGAGGGTGCATCCAACACACTTACAGTCCAAAGTAAACAAACATGTATGAGTTGAAAGTGAGAGTAGTAAAGCGGGGCTCAGTGTGACGTGAGGGTGCATCCAACACACTTACAGTCCAAAGTAAACAAACATGTATGAGTTGAAAGTGAGAGTAGTAAAGCGGGGCTCAGTGTGACGTGAGGGTGCATCCAACACACTTACAGTCCAAAGTAAACAAACATGTATGAGTTGAAAGTGAGAGTAGTAAAGCTGGGCTCAGTGTGACGTGAGGGTGCATCCAACACACTTACAGTCCAAAGTAAACAAACATGTATGAGTTGAAAGTGAGAGTAGTAAAGCTGGGCTCAGTGTGACGTGAGGGTGCATCCAACACACTTACAGTCCAAAGTAAACAAACATGTATGAGTTGAAAGTGAGAGTAGTAAAGCTGGGCTCAGTGTGACGTGAGGGTGCATCCAACACACTTACAGTCCAAAGTAAACAAACATGTATGAGTTGAAAGTGAGAGTAGTAAAGCGGGGCTCAGTGTGACGTGAGGGTGCATCCAACACACTTACAGTCCAAAGTAAACAAACATGTATGAGTTGAAAGTGAGAGTAGTAAAGCGGGGCTCAGTGTGACGTGAGGGTGCATCCAACACACTTACAGTCCAAAGTAAACAAACATGTATGAGTTGAAAGTGAGAGTAGTAAAGCGGGGCTCAGTGTGACGTGAGGGTGCATCCAACACACTTACAGTCCAAAGTAAACAAACATGTATGAGTTGAAAGTGAGAGTAGTAAAGCGGGGCTCAGTGTGACGTGAGGGTGCATCCAACACACTTACAGTCCAAAGTAAACAAACATGTATGAGTTGAAAGTGAGAGTAGTAAAGCGGGGCTCAGTGTGACGTGAGGGTGCATCCAACACACTTACAGTCCAAAGTAAACAAACATGTATGAGTTGAAAGTGAGAGTAGTAAAGCTGGGCTCAGTGTGTCGTGAGGGTGCATCCAACACACTTACAGTCCAAAGTAAACAAACATGTATGAGTTGAAAGTGAGAGTAGTAAAGCGGGGCTCAGTGTGACGTGAGGGTGCATCCAACACACTTACAGTCCAAAGTAAACAAACATGTATGAGTTGAAAGTGAGAGTAGTAAAGCGGGGCTCAGTGTGACGTGAGGGTGCATCCAACACACTTACAGTCCAAAGTAAACAAACATGTATGAGTTGAAAGTGAGAGTAGTAAAGCGGGGCTCAGTGTGACGTGAGGGTGCATCCAACACACTTACAGTCCAAAGTAAACAAACATGTATGAGTTGAAAGTGAGAGTAGTAAAGCGGGGCTCAGTGTGACGTGAGGTGCATCCAACACACTTACAGTCCAAAGTAAACAAACATGTATGAGTTGAAAGTGAGAGTAGTAA